>NW_028240279.1:0-177805 GCF_028749965.1 Puma concolor
ATGCGTATACAATTTCATTCCTTTTTGTTGCCTAATAACACATTCTGTTGTATGTGTATATGTTGTGTTTATTCACTCATCCTTTGATGGGCATCTGGGTTCTTTCTGCCTTTTGGCTCTAATGAGCATTTCCAAATATATACAAAGTAGGAAGAATAATATAATGAATGATAAGGAATAAAGAATAATAGAATGAACCTAGATTCAACAGTTATGAAGATTCATCTCACTTGCTTCTTATTTATTTATTTAATTCATTTTTGAGAGACAGACAGAGACAGAGCATGAACGGGGAAGAAGCAGAGAGAAGGAGACACAGAATCCAAAGTAGGCTCCAGGCTCTGAGCTGTCAGCACAGAGCCTGACGCGGGGCTCGAATTCACAAACCGCGAGATCCCGACCTGAGCCGAAGTCCAATGCTCAACCGACTGAGCCACCCAGGCGCCCCTCTTATTTATTTCAAAGCAAATTTTCATTTAGTCCTTATATACTTCAGTACACATCTTCTTAAAAGTATGGATTTTTTTGGGCGCCTGGGTGGCGCAGTCGGTTAAGCGTCCGACTTCAGCTCAGGTCACGATCTCGCGGTCCGTGAGTTCGAGCCCCGCGTCGGGCTCTGGGCTGATGGCTCAGAGCCTGGAGCCTGTTTCCGATTCTGTGTCTCCCTCTCTCTCTGCCCCTCCCCCGTTCATGCTCTGTCTCTCTCTGTCCCAAAAATAAATAAAACGTTAAAAAAAAAAATTTTTTTTTAAAAAGTATGGATTTTTTTACATGACTGCAATACCATTATACAGTTTATTTTTAAATTTCCCTTCTTTAAAATATTTTTTACAGTGAGCTTATTCAAATAAAGAACCCAACAAGCTTTACACACTGCATCTATTATGACACTTAAATCTCACGTACTCTACAGCTATTCCTCTACCTTCTTTGTCTTTTCTTTTTAGGCACTGATTTTTTTTTTAGAAACTGGGTTGCCGATCGTCTGGTAGCATTTCTATATACTAAAAAAAGAAAAATTTCCCATCTACTAAATTTACCCGTTTTTGTCTGTTTTCTCATCTCTCGTTTCTCTGTTGTCCGTATTCCTCATAAACCAGGAGTCAGCTCTGATGGCTTAATTATTTTCATCTTCAACATTTTTTGACAAGAATACTTCATAAGTAATACTGTTTATTTCACATTGCATTCCATCGGGAAATACAAATCTAGTTTATCTTTTTGAAAACGGCTCTACAGGTGTCCCAAATCATTTATTTAAAAGTCTGTCACCACATCCTTGAATTTGAGATGCCATCCTAACTATATACTTGATTTCTATGTGCACTTGTCTATTTTGAGAATTTCCATTCTGTTCTATTGGTCTGCTTATTCATGCTCTAAATTGTGTTGAGTATAACAGCTTTATAGTCTTTTGATATGAGTAGACCTAACCCCTCACTCCTCAGCCCTTGTACGCACACACACACACGCACACACACACGCTCCCTTGTCCACCCCGCCCAGTTCTGGCTGTTCTTTATAGAAACATCTTTTTTGTGTGACTTTTAGTAGGAGTGTATTTGTCTTGTTTTTTTTTTTTTTTCTTTCATTTTCCATTTGCTGTGTAACATATTTCCTGGTGAGAAGATTGATTTGTTAGGGTTTGAAAACCACTTGTATTATGAGAGGACTTATCACATGTACGTGTTTACTGTTGTGCCAAGTTTAAATCCCAACATAATGAAGAAATATGAAAGCATATCATGCACCCTTATTTCTTGTTTTCTGTGGTATAGAAATACTGACTACCCTTTCAACTTTAACATCGAAATCTTCCACATTCAATACAGATCCGCGTTATTGTGAGTCAAGATTTAACCACGTGGTGATGTACCCACTTGGCTGTAGCTCCGGCCTCCGTGGGTGCAGACAATGCCATATGCACGGTGTGCACCAGTAAGAGTGCCCCATAGACACCGTGAGCTGCCCACTAGGAAGCTCGGGAAAGACACACCACCGCTACTTGGCACTAAACCAAGGATTGTCCCAAAGGACTTTCCCGCAGCCCTAGATTCACTAGTGGGTAGAGGATGAGTTCCATGTGGTTCAAGGTCCCCTTCATGTTCCCATACAGCTGTCTTGTTTCCTTCCTCCCTCCTTCCTCCTCTTTCCCCCTTCTTTTCATTTCTAAGCATTTTTTTCTCTTTTTCGGCTATCCTGGGTCATTTTGTATTGTTTCCTATCTCCTGCAGATGCAGATACTTTTAGCTTGTTTTCCATTGCTTTACACATAGGAAGCACAATAGTTTTGTAACTTGTGACTGATAACTTCTTTATTTATTTATTTATTTATTTATTTATTTTTTATTTATATATGAAATTTATTGTCAAATTGGCTTCCATACAACACCCAGTGCTCATCCCAAAAGGTGCCCTCCTCAATACCCATCACCCACCCTCTCCTCCCTCCCACCCGCCATCAACCCTTAGTTTGTTCTCAGTTCTCAACAGTCTCTTATGCTTTGGCTCTCTCCCACTCTAACCTCTTTTTTTTTTTTTTTTTTTCCTTCCCCTCCCCCATGGGTTCCTGTTAAGTTTCTCAGGATCCACATAAGAGTGAAACCATATGGTATCTGTCTTTCTCTGTATGGCTTATTTCACTTAGCATCACACTCTCCAGTTCCATCCACGTTGCTACAAAAGGCCAGATTTCATTTTTTCTCATTGTGCCTGATAACTTCTAAATCTAAAGTTTTTATGAGCATGTTGCTGCTGCCTGTTATTTCTGCTTATTCTCTCTCAAGTAGCTTGTTTCGCTCTGTGTTTGATTCTTTTGAGTGTGAGCTATTTTCCTTGGAAAATTATAGAAAGAAACCTTTGAGGGTGAGGATGGAAGCATGTTCCCAAGGAATACTTGCCTTTGCTTCTGCTGGGCACTTGGACAGAATCACCCACACTCCATGAGGTCATCAACATGACAGTTCAAATCCAGATGGAGCAAGTATATTTAGAACAGAAGCAGTACCAGGGCTCTGCTTACCTCCCTAGGTTCCTACTTTTGATGAGGCTTTGCACTAGTAACGTACTCTCTTATCAGCTCTTTAGCACTTTTGAGGAGATGCTTTTTACATTTTATCCAAGATTTCAGTTTCCAGAGGAAGGTTGGTCTGAATAACATCGTCCTCCACATAAATGGAAACAGAACTTGATGATCGATTTTTGTCAGGAGTTGAGGCATCTAATCTGGGAGTTCAGGAAAAAAAAAAACAAAAACCCTCATTGTCAGCCACAGTTTGATTTTACCACTTGCTGTGAAAGATTTGAAAATTGCTCATTCACCTGGAAGATTTCTATTCGAATTCTAACATCCTTATTGACCCCCTTGATATATGTGAATAGACTATATTAAATCTTGTTTTCCCCATGAGACTGATAATCATTAATGCACTATGAGTAATGCGAGTGGTCACATTTTGGAATCAGTGAGTTTTCCCCGTATTCTTTACTTTTTCACAAGGAGAGATTATTGATGTCGATAAAATGGATTCTCCTTTGCAAACTATGGGGATGAACCTTTCAGAAGAGGAAATTAATGATCTGACACGTGACCTACCAGCCGACGGTGAGTATTTAAGATACGTTTGAATCGGTTAATCTGAGCTTCTATAAAAGAATCTCTGAAAACTCTACTTTGGCATTAAGAAGACGGAAAACATGAAAGATGACTCAGACTGGAAGTAAACATGTTTTGCCCCTTGACATTTTCAGTAACTTCATTTCCACTTGGAGTATGGCCAAGGCCAAGGCCGCTATTAGAACTGAACAAAATTAGAGAGAGACACTGCTGTGGAGGGAAGGGAGTGGGGTGCATTAAATAGAAGAAACTTTAACACAGAAAAAATTTTTAAAAATTATAGAGAAAAGAGAGCAGAGCCCGAAGTGGGAAATTATTTTTAATTTCTTTTAAGTAAGCTCTAGGCCCAGTGTCGAGCTCAGTTCACAACCTGAGATCAAGAGTTGCATGCTTTACCACCTGAGCCAGCCAGGTACCCCTAAGTGGGAGGTTATTAAAATAGCATTTCTGTCTTTGCCTCACCATTTTCAAGGACACGTAGAAAGGCAGAATAGGGGCGTTTGGGTGATTCAGTCTGTTGAGCGTCCAACTCTTGATTTCGGCCCAGGTCATGGTCCCAGGGATGTGGGATCGAGCCCTGCATCCAACTCTGTGCAGAGTGTGGCCTGCTTTGGACTGTCTCTCTCTCTCTGTCTCTCTTTCTCTCTCTCTCTCTCTCTCTCTGTCTCTCTCGTGCACACGCGCGCTCACTCTCTCTCTCTTAAAAGAAAAAAAAAGCATGATAAAGGAGGAATATGAAGTGTAGGACCTATTTCCTGCACCAAAAGAATAGGACCAAGTTTTCCAGATACCCTTGAGGGGAAAAGGAACAGTAACCACTCAGGCCTGAATGTGTGGAATGTCTGAATGCTCAGCGGCCCCACCTATGCCTCTGCTTACATCCCATCATTCTGAGCTGGATTCCATGGTCCAAGGACTGACTGTTCCCAAAGCTCTAATCTCCCTTGATGGGCTAGAGACAAAGTCTCAAGTTTAGTACATTCTGAATTGGGGCTAAAAGAATTCTCAAGCTAAATAAGCAAATGTTAAATATCAGCCTGAGAACGTTATAGTAGGGCTAAGAAGTATCTGTCTGGAACATGCCTTAACTATCATATAACCTTAGATGAATCAATACTTGCTCATCTTATTAAGGTGCATTTATTCACGTCATTGTGTAAGATAAGCAGTGTACCCTTAAAAATATTTTTGTTAATTCATTTGATTTATTCTCTAATTTTTACCTCTGGTAGTGTACTAGAAGGACCATGCAAGTGGTCTTCACTGTCTTGTTTTCTTTGCTTGCAATGGTGTATCCGTGAATGAGACTAGATATGGAACAATCAGCTTTCATAATAGAAAACTATTTTTTGTCTATTTGAGATTATGGTGGAATTTTTTTTCATATTGCTAAAAAAAGCAGAATTATGGGTGGAAATATAGCAATTATTTGAAACTATCCTCTGGTATTGCCAATGATTTCTGTTCCTTATTTTAAAATAATAATTTCAGATCAACCAACATAATGAAAATCATTGTGAGATTAAAAAGTACACATGAAATAAAATGGACATGTGGAATGATTAATCCTTTTTTCTTTAAATCAGAGTTAGAATTTTTTTTAAGTTAATTTATTTATTTTGAAAGACACAAAGAGAGCGTAAGCGGGGGCTGGGACAAAGAGGGGGGTGGACAGAGGATCCAAAGTGGGCTCTGTGCTGACAGCAGCAAGCTTGATGCAGGCTTGAACTCATGAACCGTGAGATTACGACCTGAACTGAAGTCGGATGCTTAACCGACCGAGCCACCCAGGCACCCCCAGAGTTAAAATTTTTAAGTTATTGCTTATTGGTGATCTGCTCATCTGAAGAGTTACCATCAGTATTGAGCTTAAAAAGAAGTTTTGTGAAAGATTAAGGCTCAAGCATAGAGCCCCAATTATATCATTTGGGACAGAAAGACCCCATTTAGGGCAAAGCTTTTCTCATACTGTGTCTGTCAGGACGGAGATATGAATTTACTGGAGAGGGCAAGATTCAGTTGAAATGGGACCCAAGTTAAATAGCGAATTTTACACCAAATAGGTGTTATCATCTTTGTTTCTGAGAATTTCCGGTGGCCCCGTAAAACTGACACATATCTTCATGCTTTCCTGACCTCACTAATTGGTTTTACTACAGAAATAACTTTTGGAATGTTCTGCCTCAAAAGATCCAGAAGAAAAACAAGGAAGATTCTCGTTTAGCCTAGATTTAGCAACCAATGAATAAATGTATATTTATCCTGCTCACTGTTCTAATACTTGTTATTGTGTACATGTAAGTGTCACACAGCTTCTGCTAAGAGTCACTGCGTACTTCTAATACTTCAGTAAATCTTTTTGAGTTATCCAGGACCTTCATTTGTAAATTTTCCATGGTATAGGGGTTTTTAGATACTGTATACTGTAATTTATTACTTACAATCTAAAATCAGGAATTTTTCAAGTAACTTACCAACAGTGACAGTTTTTTAGGTCGTTTTTCTTTCTTGGCAAAATATAGATCTCAAAAATCATCTATTCGTGAGATATTTCTGTTCTTTACCATATTAATGTCTTTTTAAATATTAATTTGTATGAAATTCAATTTGTCTACTATGTCTACTACGAAAACTATGCAAATCATTAGAGTTGGGAAGTTAAGCTCAAAATGAATATTGCCCTCAAGCAAATCGTACGTCATGCAAATCAAGAGTAAACTGGTCTGCCTGGGTCAGTGAACATGAAAGGAAATAGTAATTAGAATCTCAGTAAAGAAAGAGATCATTTCAAAAGTCCCGTTAAAACAGTGGTGAATAAGATCCCAGTTTTAAATTTTGTTTTCCCTGGCGTGGCCCAAATCATCTTTGGTTTTCCAAAGTGTAAAGCTAAAAACAAAGTCTGATGAAAAGAGGTGACTTTTGAATCTCACACCTTTAGCGTTTTGCCATATGACAATGGATGAAAGCAGTTGTTAAAACGGGCACCTTTATAACAAGCAGAGTGATTATTTTCCATGTCCTTTTGTGCTCCTTGGGGTAGGTGGGGGATAAAAAGTAGCCAATGAATGCCATTGTGCTTCCTGTTTTGCATTTCTCAGTGAATGCCACTATGTATTTGATTTACATTTTCTTACAGTTCATGGGAAGGTTGAAATGAGAACGCACATGGATGGAATGAAACCTTTTACAGGTAAATAAGAGACTGTCACTTTTGTCCTGGAAAATATTTTGCTCACAGGGATGGATGATCAAAAACAGTTTGGGGAAGGGGGTCAAAATGCCACAAAGCTCTCTTACTATAAGTCACCTTTTTCTCAATTCTGCTTTCACTTGGTTGAGGTACCAAACTTTGACTATTTTCCAGAGTTCTAAGGAAGTTGATTCTGATAGTTCTTTCTCACTCATTGTGTTCCGGTGGAAGGATAGTTTCATGAAGCAACCCACTCACTGCTCAGCTGTTTTTGCCAATGTCGCTCAATCTTTCAATAAGAAATTACTTTTAAGTAGATCTAGAGGATACAATGTTAAGTGAAATAAATCAGCCAGAAAAAGACAAATACCGTTTGATTTCACTCATGTGGAATTTAAGAAACAAAGGAATGGGGTGCCCGGGTGGCTCAGTCAATTAAGCATCCGACTTCGACTCAGGTCACGATCTCATGGTTCATGAATTTGAGCCCCTCATTGGGCTCTGTGCTGACAGCTCTGAGCCTGGAGCTGCTTCAGCTTCTGTGTCTCCCTCTCTTTCTCTGCCCCTCCCCCACTCACGCTCTGTATTTCTCTCTCTCTCTCTCTCTCTCTCTCTCACAAATGAATAAACATTAAAAAAAATTTAAAAAACAAACAAACAAAAAAAAAAAAAAACAGAAACACAAACCAAAAAAAAACTAGACTCTGAACTATAGAGACCACATTGTTGCCAGAAGGGAGGTGGGGGAGGGGATGAGTGAAATAAATTGATGGGATTAAGAGTTCATTTGTTATCATGAGCACCGATTAAGGTCTAGAGTTGTGGAATCATTATATTGTGCATTGTACACTTATTCCAGTTACATTGTAAAGCCCTGACAGGATCAAATTATTGTCATTATGAAGAAAAAAGTCACATTATTCAGAGACAAGAATAAATACAATAAATGATAGCTGAATTTATACTATTTTCATCTAGTATCTTAATTTGCTGGCCAATTATAAAACAAATTTGTTCTCAGCAGGGCAGACTTGTTCCCAGAAATAAAAGACCTTCCTTTTGTAAACACTAAGGGGTTATGTTCTATTATGTGACTTCCCCATAATTCTGTGTAGACGTGTCTCATTGTCCCCTTCCATTTCCTCAAATGGGGGGGGGATGCATTATAATGAGAATGAATTTTTCACCATTTCATGGAATGATTATTCTCAGACATTAATGTTCTTGTATTTTCAAAGGAAAAAAGGTTCATGTCAGTGATCTGGAGAAAGTTCTGGGAAGCATGGGGATCGAGCTCACAGCTGAGGAGCTTAAAAAGCTGCAGGAAACTCTGCCAATTGATGGTGAGCTATACAGAAGCCACAAAGACTTTCTAGGGAACTTGGTTTTGTGGCCCGTGTGAACAATTTAAAATTTTTACCTGTCGAGGGCTTTCTGACAAATCCTGAAATTGATTAGGAAAAGGCATTGTCATTTGGATTTAGTCTGCAGTTTACCAAACCCTTCAGCCATAGCTTTGCCATCTGAGTGTCAGGTAGTTGATCAGCCTATATCCTCAGGAAGAAAAGGAAGGAAACTGGAGGGGACGAGGAAAAGAAATAAAAGGGGAAGTGAACAGAAAAAGGAAAGGTGTGATTGTTTCAACAGAATAGTGTTTCCCTCAGCTGTCAGTCTCCTACTTGCCAGAAAATATATATATTTGTCACACTGAGACAGTTTTCTTTTCCATAACTTCTTTTTAAATTTAATACTGAGACAGAACACATGTCCCACTCAGTTACAGTTGTTTTACTGAAGTTATAAGTAAGTGGATGTTCATACCATTTCCCTTCTGACATGAATTGTTCCTTTTCCTATAGCTGCTGGAAACGTATTTCAGAATGCAATGCTGGATGGGGTGAAATCCACTCAGGGTAGGTTAAAAGCCTGATAAGAAAGGCAGAGACATCTGAAATCTTCAAGGTTCACATTTATCATTTAGACAGCGTCCTGTCTAGCTTCCTATGTATAGATCACTTAGTTACTTTCTTTCATTTTAAGTTTGTTTATTTACTTTGAGAGAGAAAGATGGTAAGTGGGGGAGTGCAGAGAGAGAGAGAGAGAAGGGGAATCCCAAGCAGGCCCTGCACTGACAGTGCAGAGCCGGACGCAGGGCTTGAACTCCCCGTCGCTGAGATCACGACCCGAGCTGAAATCAAGAGTCGGATGCTTAACCGACCGAGCCACCTAGGCACCCCAGTTACTTAGTTACTTTCGTCATCGTAATATTTTACGCTATCATGTCTCAATCCATCTTGCTAGGAATCCATACTCACAACCCCAAAAACCTAATCATACACAGCAAATTATGAAGAAAAGAATTACCGAATTTTTAGGGAGTTGTGTAAGGAAAGCTTGTTATGAAGGAAGATTGAAGGCACATCCATAGAAACAAAAAGTAGGTTAGGGTTGCGGGGGGCTGGGTGGAGAGGGGAGTGGGGAGTGACTACTTAATATGTATGGGCTCTCCTTTGGGGATGATGAAAATGTTTTGGAACTGGAAGTGATATTTGTACAACATTGTGAATATGTACCAAATTCCACTGAGGTGTTCACTTTAAAATGATTGATTTTATCTAAAAAAGTGCTAAGATTCTGCTTGTTTTTAAGGTTACCTTATGATCGTCACTCTGTTTTAATATTAGTTAGTTAATAAATTAGTGAGGTCCTATCATCAAAGCTCATTCCTATTCTCTCTAATATTGGTTATAATCAAATCACGTAGCCTATCCCTTCATGAGCTGTTTATAATACAGGCTTCCATTCAAGGTTTAAAGGACGAATTACTAATTCTGATTTTTCTGTTGATTATTTAATGCTCTTAGACATGTTAAATGGGAGTTCATACAGAAAAGTAATAATCACAGAAGTACATTTTCTCTTTTGTTTTTTATTGTAATAATGACAAAGTATATATATTCAGATAACAATTCGCATTCACAAATATATTTCTAATATTTTAAACTCATTTTTTTTTCATGTTTCGTTCCTGTATGTTTCCTAAGCAGGCAGAGTTAAGGTGAATACCCTGGACACTGTCCTGGAAAACTTGGGAATCAAGCTCACACAAAGGGAACACGAAGATGTGACAGAAAATCTACCACTTACCGGTGCGTGTTTCACATACTACTGTATCTTACAGGAGACTTTCTGCACTTGTACATGAGTGTGTCCATAATTAGTTTTACCTAGTATCAAAATGACATTTTTGCAAAGCTTAGAGAAGAAACTAGGCTTCTCTTCATTTCTATAAGCCCCATATCTTTAACCTCTTCTCTTTTGGATTCCAGGCATCACACACAGAACTATTATAACTACTTTCTGATCCAGTAATGAATTTACAAGGAGCAAAATGAATCTCATAGGCTGGCGAATAGAAAGGAAGGAAGAAAAATATGACTAATTTCCGTATTATTAGTATCCCTCAAATAGTTGTGTCCTAAGCCCATTAATCACTTTAACTTTTACAATTCCGTGTTACAATTCTCAGTGGACAGTGTTATCCACACTCCTATTTCCAAGTGTCATTATATGCTGAAAACTTCTAGATGTTTTTCTGCAGCCCAAATTCCTCCCCAAATATGGGTTGGGTAAAACCACATCCAGATTCCTGTTGGGTTGTATCTGCCAAATTCATTCTTGCTCAGCAAAGCCTCAGATCTTAAATTCACTATATTTAAAAATACCTACCCCAAACTATCTCCTAATTATACATTCCCTTTCTCAGCTGGTGGCACCATCATGTTCTTAGTAAAACAAATTTAAAAATTGACATTTTTCAGGGCACCTGGGTGGCTCAGTCGGTTAAGCCTCCAACTTTGGTTTAGGTCATGATCTCGCTGTCCACGAGTTCGAGTCCCGTGCTGGGCTCTGTGCTGACAGCTCAGAGCCTACAGCCTGCTTCAGATTCTGTGTGTGTCTCTCTCTCTGCCCCTCCCCCAATTGTTCGTTTTCTCTTTCTCTCTCTCTCAAAAAATAAATAAATATTAAAAAAAAACCGAATTGGTATTTTTCACTGCAACTTTTCCTTAGTGCCACATCTCATTGAATACCAAGTCCTACCAATTAGGAGTGCTGACTATTTCATACATCTGTGATCTGACCCTTGCTTTCCTTTTAGCTTTATCTTACATTATTTCCTGCTTCCACATTGCCCTATAACACTGAGGTGTCTGAACCATAGTATTGGATATAGGCAAGATTCTTATATAGTCGGCTCTCCACCCTGTTGCAAAGCAGTAGCTATAAATGGATGAATTTTAGCGGGAGCATCTCCTGATTTTATCATTTGCTGTATGTCAACCCAACTACTCTATTACAGTATGTTTACTTGTCCGTCTCACCCCAGAAACTGACTTGTTCAGAAATTATATTAAATTTATTATTAAATATATTTTAATCTTTGGTGCCTCATATGGTGCCTGAAATTTAGTAGATAATTCATAAAATTTTCTTCAATTAATATACAGATCTTCTTTGTTATTTAATGCTTATACCATGGCATCTGATTTGATTATCCAATTGTCCTTTTCCACATACTCTCCAACTCCTAGAACAAAAATACTTAGGCATATTTCACCAGCCAATTCTTGCCCATAAAATTAATCTCAAAGTTTACCTTTCCCAGAGCTCCCTGATCCATGGAATTCACTTTATTTACTCTTCCTCTTAGTTTAAAATTCATCCTATTCACACATATATTATTATACACTTAGCATATTGTATAAAAAGGGAGTGTCTTTATATCACTCTTCTTTGTTTATGAACTGTGATTTTCTTGTAAGTAGAAACCATACGTACATCATCTTATATTTAGAGGCAATAAATATTGAAGAATGAATGGAATGATGGAATAATTAGACTAAACAAATGAAAAACAGTGAAAAATACAAATAATTCAAAGTGACAGAAAGTCTTCAAGAGGAACGTCAAATATAGGCTGGCCTTCTAACACTTCATTTGAGCAGTACATAACCAAAGGGCTCCAAATCATTGGTATAAATGTTATCAAAGCAAAAAGACAATTGCCTAATCATCACTCATGCAGTTTTCTGCTTTCCAAAGAAGGTTTGGCAGAAATTATACTCATTTTGAAACAACCAGCAACATCCTGGCCAATTTCAGTGGCATACAAGGGAATACTTGTTCATACTCAGCACACGGGTGCAAACTTGGCCTTCTCTTGAACCCCCCCCTCAGAACCATCCTCATTCCAAGTTATTCCCAATAAGGCATAATATTCTTCTAAAGTTTATTGCTTTTTTTTTTATGACTCGTTACCCTTTAAAAAAAAAATAATTCCTAGTGTTACACAAGGACTTCATGAAGCCTTAGGACATAGGAGAGCAAGTCTACACATTCAACTCATCATGTAGAATTTTTTTTTTTCAACGTTTATTTATTTTTGGGACAGAGAGAGACAGAGCATGAACGGGGGAGAGGCAGAGAGAGAGGGAGACACAGAATCGGAAACAGGCTCCAGGCTCTGAGCCATCAGCCCAGAGCCTGACGCGGGGCTCGAACTCACGGACCGTGAGATCGTGACCTGGCTGAAGTCGGACACTTAACCGACTGCGCCACCCAGGCGCCCCATAGAATTTTTATTAACCCATTAGCTTTCAGTGAACTGTTGAATCCCCTTTGTGACTAGTTATGATGTTACCACAAGTCCTTTCAGTTTGGAGACTCTCTGAAATATCTACCCGTCTTTTAGGGTTAAAGAGAAATACATACCTATCTTTACACACAAGTATATGTAGTGTTAATAGAAGAAACAGGTCACCAATTTGTGTGATCAAAAATCCCAAGATAGTTGTGATAGACACAGAAACTAGAGAAAGACAAATTGGGAAAAGGTAAGAAGACAAGAAAGGTGGTCCCCAAAGACTCCTCTGACAAATGTGGCTGAACCAAAGCTGATAAATGGCTACACAGCCAAATAAGTCACTGGGACCTTTCACCCTGCCAGTAAGATGGAGAGCAGCCTTCAAATTCAAGAGGTACATTCAAGACTCCATTTCGTCCAAGAGATAAAGACTCTCCCTCAACTAATGTGGAGTTAATTCTTTAAATCCAGGGTTTATATCCTTATAGTTGAGTCAGATAAAGCAGTGGAGCTAATGAACTTCGATCTCTTATTTCCCAATTTACCCTATTTTTTGTCTGTTTATATATGGCTCTCTGGCCTTATTACCTTATTTTGGCTTTCCTTGTAGCTAACGGGAAGGTTGAGCTCAGCACATTGATGGATGCAGTGGCCACTGTTACAGGTTAGTGAACAATTACTGTGACTCTAAGCTCCTAATTCGTACATTAAGTTATATTTTAATGCTCTATTCCAACTCTCCCATCACTACCTTTTTACTCTGCCATTTTACCATTTTATTGGGGAAGTGTTTCTACTTTAATTGTCTAAACTACGGGTTGGCAAACTCTGACCCTTGGGCCAAATCTGCTTCCGTTTGTGTAAACGATTTCATTGGAACACATCCAGCCCATTAGTTTGTGCGTTATTTATGGCTGCTTTTACCATACAAAGGTGGAGCTGAGTAGTTGTGACAGAGATCATAAGTCCTACAAAACCTAGAATATTTTCTATTGTTTATAAACTTTTATAGAAAAGTTGGCTGACTCCTAGCCTAGAGTTTAACTTCAGAGTGATCTTACATCCTAGATTGTTATGGTTTACCACTGAGGGAGATTAATTTTAACGAATTATTTTTAATACCCTCTTTTACTCCAAGTAGTCCTTGTATACGTGATAAATTGTATGGAATTTTAACTTTTGATATTTACACTATATACTGAAGTGCAATGCTTGATAAAAAATTCTTGATCCTCTGAGGTTTCTTCCAAACAGTACTTTGATATGCATAATCTGAGTGTCAAGGGAAACAGACTTTCTGCAATTGTAGCCTCAAAGTACTAGCCCAGAGTACGCAGGACAGAAAGGCTGATGGACCCAGTTAAAATGTTTGAGTCACACAGTATTAAATCATTTAAAAACACACAGCAAAAAAAAAAATAAATAAAATAAAATAAAATAAAATAAAAACACACAGCAAAAATGGGGCAGAAATATGGAATACATTAACAAATTCAGGGTAGAGTGAATGGAAGGACTACACTACTTGAATCTAAGGTGTGTGATGTGCATAATAAGTTTTGTGTCTCTCTCTGTTCAGCAGCATTAGTTTTTCCTGCTGCTGATGTGGTTATAAGGACCAGAATTGAGATTCAAGCAGATGGACCACAGATGGAAAGTGCTCTAGCCTGTGACACAAACCCTTTCAGAAAGACTCAGGGTTAGGGGCACCTGGGTGGCTCAGTCAGTTGAGTATCTGACTCTTGACTTTGTATCAGGTCATGATCTCACAGTTCGTGAGATCGAGCCCCATGTCAGGCTCTGCACTGACAGCACAGAGCCTGCATGGGATTCTCTCTCTCTCTCTCTCTCTCTCTCTCTCTCTCAGTCTCTCTGCCCCCTCCCCCACTCTATCTCAAAGTAAATAAACTTAAAAAAACAAAAACAAAAACAAAAAAAGAAAGACACAAGGACAAGTACCTGTTGTTAATAGTTGTAGTTTGCCATTAAGGCCATCAAAGAGCCATAGGTTTTGTGTTCCTTGAGCAGAGGACACAGAAGACCTAAAAATGGTGTCACCAATGGATTGCCAAATTAGAGTCATTTGAACAAGTGTCATAAATATTTACCACATCTTGAATATTTGGTGCCTCAAGCAATGTTAGAGTATCACAAATATTTAGCGCTTCTTATACATTTAGTCTAACATGTATTTAGTGAACATGTTCTCCATGTGCATGTAATGCCTCATGAGTATTAAATATTGCTCAGTTCTTTCATTCCCTTCTATCTAACTTACATACCCTTTACTTAAAAACTACTTGTCTGTACTGCAAAACATCTTTTTTTTTTTTTAATTTTTTTTTTTTCAACGTTTATTTATTTTTGGGACAGAGAGAGACAGAGCATGAACGGGGGAGGGGCAGAGAGAGAGGGAGACACAGAATCGGAAACAGGCTCCAGGCTCTGAGCCATCAGCCCAGAGCCTGACGCGGAGCTCGAACTCACGGACCGCGAGATCGTGACCTGGCTGAAGTCGGACGCTTAACCGACTGCCCAGGCGCCCCTGCTCTGTACTTTTAGAGCCAGAAGATAATAAAGAACAAAAGTGACATGAAGCTTCTATTTACATATTTGTCATCTACAAATTAGACAAAACATAATAATGTGTGCAAATGCAGTGTCTTAGTTGTTTTTGGTCTAGTAAGGAAAAATGAATCTGAGATCCTATAGAATCCCAAATTTCTATCTTTGTAATATGCTTTCATGTTAATGTCTTTAAATATTGATTTAAAAATATACAGAATCTCTACTTTTAAAATTATCTCAAGCCAATCACTGAAGTGATCATTAATTTACTCATAGGGAATAAAGGAGTAAGAAACTCTGTGTCAAAAAAAAAAAAAAAAAAAAAAAGTCAGGAACTACTAAGTATCAGCTTATTACATAAGGAGATCAATTGTAAGAGCCAGATACAAACATTAATATGTAGCACACAAAAATTGTAAATTCTGTTCCTTGTGCCTGATGTAAACAGTGGAGAGTTTCCCAACGTATAGGAGTCATGAAGCCGACTCTGTGGGAAATGGTGACTTAATTTTATATCTCATCCTTAACTACCAGAGGTTTAATTTTCTGTAGTTCAATGAATCAAAGCTCTAGTAATATTTTAGAACTTCTGGCTCAAGATGAATATAGGATAAAATATTGGAGTATACATATATTGCTTTCTTTTTTAAATTCCATATTGCTAATGAGTGCCGGTGTTAGATTTGTATTTGATTTACGTGGCTCTCTTAACAGATAATGGGAAGGTTGAAGTGAAAAAGTTAATGGATGCATTGAAAATGTTTTCTGGTGAGTGGCAAGTTACTATAAAATTGTACTATTTTAAAAATATCTCCTCAACTGCCCCAAACTGTTTATATGTCTTTATATTATGTCTCATTGAATACTTGTTTTCAGAGTCTTAGGCTGTATTTATTTGTACAACTTAAATTTTAAAAATACAATGACGATTCTGTGTCTTGGTAAGAAATCTGGCCCAAATGTTTTTAATAAAGCAATAATATCACTTACCTCACTAATATTCAAATAATCCCATACCTTGATAGGCATATATGAAGAGAAAAATCACATAATTTAGGATCTCCCCAGAATTCTAAGTTCCCCTGCCAAAGTTATAAATTTCCATGATTTCCATCATTCTAACTTGCTGGCCAATCTTAAAAGCAAATCTACCCTCTGCTGCATTAGATGCACACAGATCCATCACTAAGAGAGTATGCCTTTTAGGAGATTAAGGACCTGTGTTCTATTTGTGGCCTCCCTGTGATTCTGTGTAGTTGTATGTGTTTCCTTTTACTCGCTCGCTACTTCCGAGCCGAAGGTGATCATTTTTTCATTATCTGGAATCATTAGATTCCAAATTGTCACGCACTGATGTTCCTGTCTTTTGAAAGGAAAAAAGATTGATGCCAACGATCTGCTAAAGGTCCTGGGAGCCATGGGGATCGAGCTCCCTGAAAAGGAACTAGTGAGGCTGAGACAGACGGTACCTATCGACGGTGAGCCATTTAAGTCTCAGAACAGCCTTTCCGGGGACATTGGTTTTGTGGGGTCATTGTCAGCAGTTCTTTTTTTTTTTTTTTTTTTTTTTTTAATTTTTTTTTTTTTCAACGTTTATTTATTTTTGGGACAGAGAGAGACAGAGCATGAACGGGGGAGGGGCAGAGAGAGAGGGAGACACAGAATCGGAAACAGGCTCCAGGCTCCGAGCCATCAGCCCAGAGCCTGACGCGGGGCTCGAACTCCCGGACCGTGAGATCGTGACCTGGCTGAAGTCAGACGCTTAACCGACTGCGCCACCCAGGCGCCCCATTGTCAGCAGTTCTAAATTGTTGTCTCTTTGTTTCTCCTAAAAAGTACTGAAAATAATTTTTAAAACAAATTAAGTTTGCTGACGTACAGATTCAATCTGTCAACCCAGCTCTTTAACCATAACCATATTGCCATCAGAGTTGATGCAGGTTGTAATAACACTACCCAGTCACGGCCCTGAGAGGCCTGCATGATAGGAAGGAAACTGAGGGAAGTGAGACACAGGTTAAAAAAAAAAGGGGGAGGGGACACAAAGAAGTAGTGATTTTTTTTTTTTTTCCTGCACAGTATAGTCTTCCCAGCAGTCTTCTTGGTTGCTGAACACTGGGTACATTTTTGTCACAATTTTTTTCCTAAAATAATTTTTATTTGATGAGGAGATAGAACAGATTTCCTAGGGAAAGAGTAAAAAAGATTGCTCCTAGAATTACCCAGTTGCCCAAAAACTGTGTGTCCATGTTCTTTTCCTTTGGATATAAATTATGGTTTTTCTTTTCTAATAGCTGCTGGAAAGGTGTATAAGAACAGATTGTTGGATGGTGTGAAGTCTGTAAAAGGTATTTAAGAACCATGATTAGCAGAAAAGTCTGCTAAATGTCAACACAAATATCAACACAAACATCTTACCACCAGGTTTTGAGTCATGTCTACATTCCTGTATTTAGATTTTTTTATTTCATTATGTTAAGCACGTTTGCATAATCACCCATGGTATAGTATTGCAAGGGATCCATTCACTCTTGGAGAATATTTCTAAATAGCACCCCCAAAGAATCATTTGAAATCTAATTTATACAACACATAATATACAGAATATCATAGGCAGTTTTTCTGAGCGTTTGCCCAACAACAATACAAAGGATTTTGGAGTGACCTTTAATAATTTTATGGCACAAATCAAGTTATTTTCTTTTTTATTTTTATTTATTTATTTTATTTTATTTTATTTTATTTTATTTTATTTTATTTTATTTTATTTTTAAGGCAGAGAGAGACAGAGCATGAGTGGGGATGGGGCAGAGAGAGAGAGGGAGACACAGAACTGGAAGCAGGCTCCAGGCTCTGAGCTGTGAGCACAGACCCCGACGCGGGGCTCGAACTCACAAACTGTGAGATCATGACCTGAGCCGAAGTCGGACGCCCAGCCAACTGAGCCACCCAGGCGCCCCTCAAGTTATTTTCTCTAAAACATTCTTTCCTAAAGACCAGTTAACAACAATAGCAGCAACAGCAAATGTGGAAAAGAAGCATGGTATTGTGGCCAAAATGCTTTTTTACTTCCTCTTCCTGTAGGTCCTTAGAAAAAGAGACCAGAAGGGGAAGTAGGAAGGGAAAGAGGAAAAGGGTAGAAGGTTTGCTGCTATTTAATGAGAGAAGCCTCTTGCAGGTGGCACTTGGCCTCCTGACATCCCAGATACTTGGAATAATTCCAGTCAGCAACATTCTTGGAGAATTTTGTGGTGAATGTGTTGTTCATGACAGTTTTCTCTTCGAGAGCATTGAATCCATTTTTATAGTCTTTTCATCTTTCATACACTTTTTGTATATTGCAATAGCAGAACATTGATGATCTGAATCTTGAACTATCCCTCTCAGCTGATACCTTGGCTTTGTTTTGGGGACAGACCTGCACAGTACTCTCTCTGTTTTCCCCATGGGGACAGTCCTATCATTGGTATTCTTTCGGCCCCTCTTTTAACAGATGAGTATTACTTAATACTACAAATAGTAACTTTAAACACATAATCACAGCCTGTCACCCAGTAATGCTTCAACCTCAGAATATTTTTTAAGTAGGCTAAATGCCCAATGTGGGGCCTGAACTCACGACGCCAAGATCAAGAGTCACACATTCTACTGACTAAGTCAGCCAGGCACCCCCAACCTCAGAACATTTTATCTAAGTTGTTCTTGACATCATTTTAGGTGATTTACTGAGTCAACCTTATATGCCTGTTCACTAATACAAATAAATTGTACTTTTTCTTTGTTTTTTTTATCATACTAAAATGCATGTGAGAAAAAAAATTATATATAATCTTTGGAAATCACGTAATTTTTTTTTCATGATTACTTCCTGTTTGTTTCTTAAGGAGGAATGGTTAAAGCCAATATAACCTAGACAATGTTCTGGAAAATCTGGGAATTGAACACACAGAAAAGGAACGTGAAGCTCTGGCAGAAAATCTGCCACTTAGTGGTAAGCATTGTAGATAATAATGAGCCTTAGGAGTTTACATTTATGAGCTTGTGTAAGAGAATGTATATTAACTAGTGATATTTGGTATACCAAAAGAAATTAGAAGCATTTGCAAAGATAGGGATGAACAGTCTTCATTTAAGAACAGATCACGTATTGTTTAGGGTAAACTACATTTTTATTTAAAAACAAACCTAAAATTATGTCCCGGGTAAATGCAGCAGAAGTTAAATTCTTTCCCCCGTGAAAGTCCAAGGCGAGAGTATCTTTGGGTAATGGACAGTGGCTCTTCTCCATTCAGCGATCCAGGGACCCAGGTTCCTTGCCTCTCGGATTCCTTTTTAAGGCCTTGTCATCGTTTCTGTCTAATAATGGAATGGAAAGGAGAGCATGAAGGAGAGAGAGTGCACGCGTTATTTCCGTAGCCATTCCTCTGTGGAGAACCGGTCACGTGGCTGCACCTAAATAAATGTGAGGCGGAGGTGGGGCGGTAGAGATGTAGTATCTGTCTGGGCATCCACTTCCATTTATGATTCTATGCTCTGAGAGGAAATCAGAGTATTGGTAGGTAGTTAGCTGCTTTTTGTGTTTTGTTTTGTATTCATTGACAGTTGCCTCAAATATACATGCACCATGTGATTTGAAGCCCAGGAGACCTTCCCTAAAAAGTCTCCGTGAGACTAGAACTGAAGAAGATAAAATAAAATGAAATCAAATCAAAATAAATCCATAAAGGAAAACTGTTTCCTAGTCATCTTCATTGAGGTTAACAGTATATATTTCCAGGTAACAAGCCCAACACCAGATTGCAGCAGATAGTTTTGCTTTGTCCCCAGCTGAGGACTGTTAATGCCTAAAGGAGCCTGTAACCAACCACAACTTAGACAAGCCTTGAGTTCCGCAATGGGGAAACTGGCTCGTTAGCAGAAAAAAGGTGTAGTCTTGGGCTTCTTTGCTTCTCTTGCACATGCTTGGCTTCTCTGTCACCTGCCCATTCCAGCTTCACGTTCTTCAAGTCGAATCACTTACCTTCTCATTATGTTTTAAAACATCACTCAGAAATGTTAGAAAGACCTAAGGAACAGGGGTTATGGTTTATGCAGTCAGCTATCCTCTTGAGGCTTTTGGTTTATAGATTTGTGGCATTGTAGGCCTTCCTTTATTTTGCTTTGGGGAATGGTGGTGTGCAACCAGTGAGGTTAGTTGGACACAGCCGTGATCTCAAGAGTGCCATGCTTGGGGTTTAGTGCTCTGATTTGGCCATCAAGAGGGTCTTCATAATTTGCTTTTAAATTTTTTAATGTTTATTTATTTTGGAGACTGAGAGAGACAGAGCGTGAGCAGGGGAGGGGCAGAGAGAGAGGGAGACCCAGAATCTGAAGTAGGCTCCAGGCTCCGAGCTGTCAGCACAGAGCCCGATGCGGGGCTCGAACCCACGGATCGTGAGATCGTGACCTGAGCTGAAGTTGGACGCTTAACCGACTGAGCTGCCCAAGTGCCACAAGAGAGTCTTCACAATTCTATCTTTGAATTTGTGTTTCCTAATTGAAGTCTGATGGGAAACTAGAGCATGGCTGGGGCTTGGCACCCTGGCTCAGGCATGTGACTGCCGCTGCCATTTAGTCCCCAGGATGTATTCTGGGTCAACCACTCCACAGCCTCTGGTATGGCCAACCTCCCTTTCACCACCATGCCTGGCAACATCTGCATCCCCTGACCCCAGCAGGGACCTGGGCATGGATGCAGGGAGGGCTGGCATTGGCAACCTGTACCTGAAGGCATCTTGTGACAAGACGTGGCAGCAGCAGTCCCCACTTTGGGCTGGCAGGGTCAAGCCTGTTCCTCATCCCCTTCCAGGTATCTAGTGTGTCCCCACGTCAAGGCTGCATTACTCTTGGGAGTCGCCTGTCCATAGTGAGTTGAGGCAACCAGTGCATTGGAAAGTGAGACACGTGACTCACTTTTCAGATGTGTGGTTCTGGCGGCAGGAGGAAGGAAGGAAGTCTGCTGCTAGTGAGCCTCGTGCATGCTGAGTAATGGGACCACCCAGGGTGCCTGTGAGGTTCTGCACTCAACCCTAGAAGATGCCATGCCTGTGACAGTGCAACATTTACCAGCTGACTTATAAACAAAAACTAAAACAAAAACACCACCATGACAGTTTGGGAACAAGACTGTGGAAGAAAAAAAAAAGCAAAGTTTTTCTTCCTGATTTTTGAACAAGGGGTCCCACGTTTTCATTTTGTACTTGGCCCAGTAAATAAAGTAGCTGGTCTTAGGGGGTTGATCAATCCTTCCTGATATTGGCACAATGCCATATTGCTATAACTCTCTAGCTTTAGCTAATGATTTCTTTTTTCCCAAACATAGAAAGGTAGAAACATTTACCCAAACTTTATGCATGTGCTGGTAACAAAAGATTGAGAACACATAACCAGCCATTCCAAGTTAATAGTTGAAATAACTAAAGAAAAGTATTAGTAAAAGATAGAACATGAAAAATGTTTTCAACATCAATCATGGGAAGAACCTTGCATTTGCATCAGAAGGGCTATCAGAGACCAAACAACAACATACTTAGCCTACCGTAACATTCCTGCAAGTGTAAGACAGAGAAAGCTTTCTTGGGTAAACCCTCTATCTACCATAGAATGAATTCTTTGCAATCCATTGCATAAAAGTTTTTGGCTGGTGAGATTAAATTGTGGGGAGAATCTCTATTTCTTAATTTAGCTCCTTTATCTTTTTATAATATTGCCAAATTATGGTATTTCTTACAGCTAATGGGAAGACTGAGCTCAAAAAATTGATGGAAGCAGTGGAAACTATTACAGGTTAATTAGAAGCTTCTATAAATCTAATGTCTTTATTCTTTAGCTAATTTATATTTTTATGTAGAACCATCATTTTTACATTCCCTTTTTTATTCTATTCTACCCATTTTTCTTCTATATTGATGAATATCTGCATACAGTTGCCCAGAATTACACATTAGAACATTTGCATTTTAGCACTAATTTTTCTGTGTGAATTTATAGTAGCAAATTTCTTAGTTTCTGGAATATTTGCCAAGAATAGTCACTATTCTTGATTTTGAAAGCCTAAATTTGAATTAGCATAGCTGATGATACAGCAAACTTTCACAGAGATAAAATTCTGTTATCATTAAGAGATTAGGGGAGAGAGAATATCCTTACAAAATAAATGGATCTTATGCCTACAGTGTCCTAATTTGTATTATATAAACTGCATCAGTATGTCTATTACTTTACTAAGCGTAAGAGAGAAATTCTATTTCTACCCCCAATTAATGACAGTGGCGAACAGTTAACATATTGTGTGTGTTTGCTCATTCAGCTATTGTAGCTGAAGCTGTAAAGGGTCAACAGGTTTGGGGGGGGCTGTGGTTAGGCCCTTCTCTCTACTAATCTGTGACCATTTTGTTATGTTGAAGGGGGAGAGGTTGATGTCAGTGATGTAGGAGGTGTTCTGGAAAACATGGGAGTAACTGTCACAGATAAGGAATGTGTAGAGCTCGTAAAAAAGCTGCCAGTTAATGGTGAGCATTTAAAATATTAATATGGTCTTGAAGGAAGCACACATTTCTTATTTTGTTTATGAGAACTTCTATATACTTTCTGATAGCATAGAAAAAATGCTTTCAAAAACTACTTAGTATGAATGATTTCACTCATGTAATTATGTATCTTCACATACTGATAGATAATATGTAGGTATATTCTAGGTTGTTAACATGAATCATCTAGGGACTTGTGGCTGCACCATAGACTGAGAAGGAAGAAGCAGAAAAAGGCACTTAAACAAAAACAAAGACCGAAAAAGTACAGCCATTGTGATATGGTTCAATTTATACACTTATGTATGCAAATAATTTTTTTAAAAAAATGAATGGTACGTTTTCACCTTAAAAGGATGCTATCTAATGGTAGAACATCAGTAACTGTAAGCTGAGTGTTTATGGGGATTCATTGTTTCCATTCTACTTTTGTATATATTTAAAATTCTTTACAATAAAAACATTTCAAGAGAAGATTTTTAAGAAGGAATTCCATTAATTTTTAGTTGGAAATCAGTTGCTGCTTTATTCACAACCTGCCATCAGGGCTAAGAAGTACCTTTTGTAGTTGTGGTTCTATAGATGGGGAATTGTAAAAGTTATACTGGGTGCTAACCAGGTGAGAGAACAGAAAAGGACATTAGAGAGCTGAAAAGGAATTAAAAAAAAGCACCAAGATTACAAGATTCACATGCTTAAGTGTCAATAACTGAATAGAGTGGATACATTGGTGGCTATTTCATTTTTAAAAATTTGAAAGTAAATTGGAAATTTTCTAGAGAAAATTACAAATCCTCCTTACATTAAATAATGACTTGCTGCCTTGGTGAATCTCCACATCACTTACTTGTGTATGACCTGATTTATGTTTCCACGTAGCTAAAGGAAAAGTCTACAAGCATAGGTTACTGGATGGTTTGAAGTCTCTTAGTGGTAAGTGAGAAGCATAATACCAAGCCAGATGATTCTAAGAGACACATTATACTGTCTCCTAGATATCCAATTGTGAACTTCACTAACCTCCTTAAATACTGATATCATTCCTAGCTTCTGATATAGACCTGTGAGCAAATTATCTCCATATAGAAATTTAAATAAATTTTACATAAGAGAAAATAAAGTCTGTGTCAGAACAGTAAAATTAAAGGGAAAATATTTGGGGAATTTGGTTAGGCGTTGAGACAATAAAATAAACAAAAATGAGCCCACTTATTAGTGAGAAGATAAAATAATGTTTTTCATTACTATGAATTATTAAATACTAATGCAGGCCCTTTTAAAGCTTATGCTTTGTAAACCTGTCCCCATGATCCCACTAAAGAAAGAGGTTCTTTTTAAAGAGCTATTATCTATTATTATCTATTATTGACCCGCTTTGTACTATAGACACTTGATGTTCCTGCTGAAAATGACGTTAGTATATGTCAACAATTTGATGTATTTGCTAAAACAAGTCAACTGTCATGCTATATATGAGCCTATTTAAGTTATTTAAATCCAAAAACTATACAGCATGCTAATTGACTATAATAATGCATCTTGGACAATTAGTTCAAGATTTCAGTTTTTGGTTTTTTTTTCTGCAGACGGAACTTTCTAAGAACTAAAATCCCCCAAACAAAAATTTTAGAAAAAGATCCCTTGCCTGCAAAAGAAAAATATTTCTGACAGGGGACACCCTTTATATTTCCACCTACACTACAGCCATGTGGGCCCATAGGTTATTTAAATATATAAACTGTATTTTTCTTTCCTTTGGCTATTTCTTGACCATTTTGCTTTTCTAAGGAGGGATTGTTAATGCCAATAAACTTGATTCAGTTTTGAAAACCATGGGATGGAAACTCACAGAAGACGAAATTAAGGATCTCAAATGCAACCTGCCCACTGATGGTAAGCATTGAAAATATTTTTAAGTTCTTTGGGAAAAATCTTACCATGATGATTAGATTCCCAGCTCATTGTTCTTTATGGATCTTGGTTATGGGATTGAAGAAGTTCTACCTTTTTCCATTCTTCCTCTTCTCACATCTGAAGAAGGCATTGAAGAATAACCCCTTCTTGGGGGCTGGGGCAACTTTCTTAGCGTACTTCCTATTTGTAGAGGGCAGGAACCCCACTTTAAGTCATGAACAGAGTACCTTTTAGTTTAAGTTTTATACTAAAATAGGGTTGACTTTTTATCTGATTGATTACAACTTGCTTAATGTGCCAATAGTTACATCTACAATTCTTTTTGAGATGTGCTTCTCATTAGATTTAATTGTAGACCCCTTGAGTTTTATCAGACTTCCCTGGGGAGAAGCACAACCTAAGATGCTTGTTCCTGAATTATTTTTTTCAAATTTGGAGGATTTACTAGGCACCATGTTAATCAAATCAGAGGTTTCAACAAAAGGAATGATGATCACACTCTTCATATTGCCTTTGCCAGAAGACTTAGTTTTGAATGCCCTTGGTCACTAAAAGAAATTCCAGGTGTTATCTTCTATTTGTAGAAGATGAGAACTAGTTCATTTTTTGTGCCATGTCGCACCCTGAATCTCTGGATTCTCTCTGTTCTCCTTTATCCTTGCTTGCTAGCCAGCCAGTTGTTTTCTGGGTTCATTTCTTTTTGTAGTAACTTGTCCGTTGCTGCCAATATCAACCAGATACTCTAGTAACACTGTATTTCCTAGCTTCTTCTTTTTTTTTAAGTTTATTTATTTATTTTTGAGAGAAAGAGAGAGAGGGAGTGGAGGAGGGATGCAGAGAGGGGGAGAGAAAGAGAGAATCCCAAGCAGGCTTCAGCATGGAGCCCGATGTGGGGCTCGAACCCACAAACTGTGAGATCATGACCTGAGCCAAAACCAAGAATTGGAGGCTTACATGACTGAGTTACTCAGGCGCCCCACACAGCTTCTTCTTTTAAAGTACAAGCATATTCAGTACATTTTCTGCCTTCTAAGTTGTTGAAATTGCTAAACTCACCAACACCATTGCAAGGCATGGGTTCATTCCAGCCTCCAGTAACAATTTCTTCACCAAACACTTCCAGCACCAGAGCCAATGCCACATAGTTTTGGTGTTTTTGCTACTACTTTTGTTGTTGCTAAGACAGCAACACACTTGTGGTTCCAGTTCCTTTTTTTTTAAGTTTCTTTATTTTGAGAGAGACAGAGATGGCCTAAGCAGGGGAGGGGCAGAGTAAGAGGGAGAGAGAGAGAGAGAGACAGAGAAACCCAAGGAGGCTCCTCAGTGTCAGTGCAGAGCCCAACACTGTGCTTGAACTCATGAACGGTGAGATCATGACCTGAGCTGAAACCAAGAGTCAGACGCTCAACCGACTGAGCCACCCAGGCGCCCTGTGGTTCCAGTTCCTATTATCAGCTAGCTATGCTGCAGTAGCAACAAACAACCCCCAAATCTCAGTGGCAACAGAGTTTTTTTGCATGACACTCAATATTAGACACTGCCCATAGGTTGGCTGTCCATCTGTTCTCTACTATAGGACATAGGATGCAAGAACAGTCCCTGTCTGGACAGTGTCACTTTTGTAACAGGAAAAAGAGAGATGATGGAGCCATGTGATAGTTCTTAAAGTTTCTACTCAGAAGACACTCAAATATTTCATTTGACAAAGCAAATTGCACGATATCATTGGGAACAGAAGTACAATCCTCCCATAAGACAGACTTGATACAGAGGGGAAGAGAATATTTGAACAAACAAGATATATTCTCTTAAAACAATATATCTGAAAATGCAAGGAAAAGCAATTTATACCCATTTTGATGCATTTTAAAATTGATTCCATAATTACAGAACATCTAGTCAATTTAATATATGGAGCCATCAAAAGAACCAGTCAGCTCTATTCTTATATACAAATATATGCATAGAGTATCTCTAAAAAAGATAAACAAAAAATGTCAATGTTTGTTCCTTAGAAGGAAGAGAATTCTGACAATGGAGATGTTTATAAAGGAGACATATTTTTCACTGTATTCTTATTGGTAACATTTGAGTTATGTAATTTATGCTTATGCTGCCTAGTAAGAATAAATTGATTTAGAAACATATTATGCGAAAAGCATGATTCACAAAAGGAAAAAATTGATAAATTGTACTTCATTAAAATTAAAAGCTTTTATTCTGGAAAGCTGTGTGGAGATGGTGGAAGACAACCTACCGTCTGGGAGAAAATATTTGCAAATGATACATCTGACAAAGCAGCAGCATCTATGGCATTTAAAGAACACGCAAAACTCAGCAATATAGGGGCATCTGGTGGTTCAGTCAGTTGAGCGTCTGACTTTGGCTGAGCCTCGTCTTGGGCTCTATGCTGACCACTCAGAGCCCGGAGCCTGCTTCAGATTCTGTGTCTTCCTCTCTGCCCCTCCCCCTCTCGTGCTCTGTCTTTCTCTCTCTCTCTCTCTCTCAAAAATAAACATTAAAAGGGGTTTTTTTTTTTTTTATTTGAGAAAACCTCAGCAACATAAAATACAAACAAACCAATAAGAAGATGGGGAAAATATATGAAACTATATGAATGAAAATACATTGCACCAAAGAGGATATACAGGTATCAGATAAACACATGAAGAGATGCTTGACGTCATTAGGTATTAAGGAAGTGCCATTTGAAACTGCAGTGAGATATCATTGCATACCTATCAGAATAGCTAAAATAAAAAATAATGACAACACCAAATGTTGATGAGGATGCTTGAGAAACCGGACTACTCATACTTGGTAGTGGGAATGTAGTGATACAATCACTATAGAAAAAGTACCAGTTTCTTACAAAACTAAGCATAGAGCTACCGTAGCAATTACACCTTTGAAACTTAGGTTCGCACAAAATCTGTACATGAACGTAAGAGCCAAAAACTGGCATCAGCCCAAGTCTCCTTCAACAGGTAAATGGCTAAACAAACTTGTGGTACATACATATTATGGAATACTATTATTCATCAGTAAAAGTACACTATCTGATTCATGCAACATCTTGGACAAATTTCCAGATAGTTATCCAGAGCTAAAAAAGCCAACCTCAGAGCTTACATACTGTAAGATCTTTACATATCATTTTTGAAATAACAAAATTTTAGAAATGGAGGACAGATTAGAGCTTGCCTGGATTTAGAGATAGGGGATTGGTGGAGGCAGAAGGAGGTGGATGTGGTTATAATAGGGTCCTTGTGGGACTGGAACTGTTCAGTATCTTGACTGTGGCAGTGCATACGTGAACCTACACAGGTAATAAAATTGTCTGGAATTTAATAATACAGAGACATACACATGAGTACAAGTAACACTAAGGAAATCTAAATAACATCGGTGGATTGTATCAATGCCAGTATTCTGTTTTTGGTATTATTCTATGGCTTTGTAAGTCTTATCATTAAGGGAAGCTGGACAAAAATGTACAAGGCATCTCTCTCTATTTTTTCCTACTAACTTCATATGCATCTACAATTACCCAAATAAAATTTTCAAAAAAAATATTAAATTGGAAATAAAATCTGTTAGTCTATCAGTGTGATAACTGCCCCCCCCCCCAATTGCTAATATAAAGGATTTGTCTTCAAAGTGCTTAATAATTTATCTTGTAATCCAAATGGAGGAAATAAATCTTTCTGGGTCTGTTAAAACACCAGGGAATATTGAATGAGAACACATTACCTGAGAAAATCACTGCTGAAACCCAAGTTTAAACATTTTTGAATAGCTTGTACCAAACATAAACCCATTGTCATGGCCTGATAGAAATAAGAAAGTTCTTCAAAGTCTGAGAGCTAAAAAGTAGACCCTGGACAGTAAGTGGCTTTTGACTCTTATCCCTTGACTATTGTAGGTTTGATTTTTTTATAGAAGAATTAAGTCATAGTTGTATTGTTGATGTTATATTTTTCATATTTAACCTCTTTACACTCATTCTCAAGAAGTGGGTAAAAGTAGAGAATATTATTAGTACGGAAGTGTTGCTGGAATATTTTCCTCTCCTATTATTTGTGTGTTTCACTGTCTCTTTTTATTATTTGCATTTCTTCTTACAGTATATGGGAGAACTACAATGAAAAAGTTGTGTAGTGGATTAAAAGCTTTTACAGGTCAGTGGGAAGTTATATAAAACCAAGATCTGCAGACTTTATGTAGTAGTATAGTTTTAAATAATATTTTTTACCATTCTATTGCTGATTTGTAAATTGTAGCTTTCAACCTTTTCTAATGGAACATTTGCTCCTAATGTCCCACGGTTTACCTTTATATATAGTAATTAAAAGCCTATAACTTACTAATAACTTCTGAACTTTCTGGAGTTTTTATACTAATAATACTTACTTCAACATTATTAATAGATTCCCAAATCAGAGTATATCAAGCAACAGCAAAATAAAGCTTTTTTTTTTTTCCATTCTTGGAACTGGAAAGAATTATGCTGAGTGAAATAAGTCAGAGGAGGACAGGTATCATATGTTTTCACTCATGTGTGGATCTTGAGAAACTGAACAGAAGATGATGGGGGGAGGGAAGGGAAGAATATAGTTACAAACAGAGAGAGAGGGAGGCAAACCACAAGAGACTCTTAAATACAGAGAGCAAACTAAGGGTGGATGAAGGGGTGGGGGAGAGGGGAAAGTGGGTGATGGGCATTGAGGAGGGCACTTGCTGGGATGAGCACTGGGTGTTGTACGTAAGCCAATTTGACAATAGATTATATTCATTTAAAAAAGTTTATTTATTGTCAGTATCAAGAGCAAATAACATATTTCAGAAAAAAATTAAAATATATAGTATTCTCTGGTAAGATGGATAAATGAATTGATGTTGATATTTCATTAATCAGACAGTTATTTAGGTAAAATCTATTCTCTTCTACTTTGACTTCTTGTCAGATTAAGAAAACATACTTTTCAGTATTTTTAAGCAAATTTGATATATGACCCTTCTCAATTCTGTATGGATGTATATATCTTATTATATCTTTGAACTTGCTCAAGTTAGGAAGAAACATGCTTAACACTATTAAATTATTACTTGAAATAATTATTCTATAAAATTCTTGAATGATCACGTTTCATATTTTCAAAGGAAAAATATTAATGTGCAACATCTATCAGATTTTGTGAGGAACATGGGTATTGAGCTAACAGATAAAGAACAAAAGAGGCTGCTAAAGAAGCTTCCAGTTGATGGTAAGCCATAAAGATACTTTAGTAGCCTTCTAGAATACTTAGCTTTATGGTACCATGGGAGAAGTTTTAAAAGTTCTCTTTAGGGGCGCCTGGGTGGCTCAGTCGGTTGAACGTCCAACTCTTGATTTTGGCTCAGGTCATGATCTCACAGTTCGTGAGACTGAGCCCTGCGCAGGGCTCTGTGCTGGCAGCATGGAGCCTGCTTGAGATTCTTTCTCTCTTTCTCCCTAGCTCTCTCTGCCCATCTCCCACTCACTCTCTCTCTCTCTAAATATATAAACTTAATTTTTTTTAAATTTCTCTTCTAGCATTTAAAATATATATATATTTAAAGTAATTAGAAAAGGCAGATTTTAAGTTATATCTATCAATCTATATCTCTCTCTCTCTATATATAACCCAGGCCACCAGGGGCAAAATAAATGCTGTCATGTCATGCCCTCTGGCCAATGACAAAACTATTAGAAAAAAAAATGAAGGAATGTGATTAGGGGAGAGAATTTTAGAAGAATTGGACAAGAGAAATCAAAGGATAAAGAAACCAGCATAGAGAGACTGTCAACTGTTCTGTCAGGGGTTTAGAATGGCATAATTGTCACTATTGTATCCCGTCTCATTTTTTTGTTATTCGAGGATGAATAAGAACATATTTACTCAGTAAATGAAAACTCTCCCTGAAATTCTGAAGTATATGTATTATGTTTCTGAGCATCTATATAATGCTTTGTCTGACATAGACACAAAGCAAATTCAATTAGTTGTCTTTAGCTTAAGTTGCAAAATCCCTTCATAAATTATTTCTTGTCCATAGTTTCATCAAGGCAAAGCTTAAGGCTCTTTAACACGATGTTAAAATAGAGTTTGGTACTCATGTTTCAAAGCAATATTAATAGTACTGAAAAGGATTCTATTTTTCCTTATTCCTAGTTTTTTCATATTAATAGTAAAAACATTTTCAATATAATAGTAACAGAGCACTGATAGATTTCTAGTATTTAATGTTCTTTCATATTTTAGTATTTTTTGTCATTCCTTATGTCTCTTTCCTGAGGAGGGAAGGTTGAAAGAAGTAAAGTCAATACTGTTCTAGAAAACATGGGAATCGTGCTCACAGGAGAGGAGCTTCAAAGTCTAACAGATAACCTACCAGTTAACGGTAAGCACTGTGGTTATTTCTCTGCGTTTCTGCAGAGCTTTGCCTGTGAATGTGCATATGAGAATTTTTGAAATTAGGACTATTTGATGCTGAAAGGAAATGTATCTTAGAGTAGAACCCATTCTAAAGTAAAAAGAAATCCTGCCTCATTTTTAAAATTTAAAGTTATCAACATGTTTTCATACAGAAAGCAGAGAAGCCAGAATGCTTATCTGAGGAATAGTCAGAATGTAGAATAAAACTTCTACGGATTAAATTTAAAAGTGATCATACGCTGGCTAACGCTTCATTTCTTAGTTCTTCCAATCTGAACCATTTGCTTTTTTGTCTTATGTGTTCTCCCTGAGTGATTTTATGAACCCCTACTTTTAACCATCTGTTTGAACCATCAGTTATGTTCTTTCCAGTCTTCTCCCCAGTCTTCAAACTATTTTATTCTAAATCTTCTGAGACATTTCTATTCAGTCCACCCCAAATAGCTGTTCAAGGATAAAATTTGTAATCTAATATATTCCATATCTTTTTAAACTGATCATCCTTTTTTCTGCTTCACTGACCCTGCCAGAAATCTCTACCCACTTAATTACTTGCTGCTGCCTATTTAAACTCCTAAATATTTTTAAAATCCATTCCTACTCTTTAGCCCTGTATCACTACCCTTCTTTCTATTTCTTTTTATCTCTTCTTAGACTGCTAGATAACTCTCTCTCTGCCTATAATTTTGTTACTTTTAAATCCACTCTACACACAGTGGGCAGAATGATCCATTTCTATGTAAACCTGATCATAAAACTAGTTGGGGTTTTTTTCTCCCCATCTTATCTTCCCCTCTTCTACTTTTCTGTACCTTCTTTCAAAACGTTGAAATAACTCAAGGCTCTGATGGGTTCTCTAAGTGATCTTACCTACTTTTTGAGCTCTGAATTCTATCTGTATGGTAATGAATCACTGATAGCTATTCCTAACCTAAAACACTCCTTGGATCTCTATTTGGTTTATTCACTACCTATTTGCAATCTCCACTTGGATAGCTCAAATAACTTGTAACTTAACTTGTCTTAGTCTGAGCTCTTGATTTTTCTACTAAAACTCATCCCTTCCCAGTATCATTACAAGGCATCACCACTGGAGTTTGTCTTGTGATGTCTTTGTCTAGCTTTCGTATTAAGGTAGCACTAGCCTCATAGAATGAATTGGTGTTTTTTCCCACTTCTGTTTTCTGAAATAATTTATGTAGGACTGATATTATTTCTTTAATTATTTGTAATAATTTACCAAAGAAGCCATCTGGACATAGTCCCTTCTCTCTGAGAAAATTTCCAATGCTAAATTTTCTTGTGTGTTGCAACACTATTCAGATTTTCTGTTTCTTTTTTATTCCATTTTGGCAGCTTGTGTCCATTTTGGAATCTATTTCATGTAAGTTGTTTAATTTCTGGCATAAAGTTGTTCACAGTATTCCCTCTTTAGCCTTTAAATTACTGTTAAGTTCAATGGGTTAATCCTTTCTTTCATTACTAATTGTAGTCATCTGTGTCCTCTCTCTTTTTTTCTTGGCTAGTCAATTTTGATGATGTTTTCGAAGACTAAATGTTTGGTTGCATTGAGTTTCTCTGTCATTGTTCTCATATCCTCTCTAATCTTCATTATTTTCTTCCTTCTGCTTGTCTTTGGTTTGGCTTGCTCTTACTTTCCTAGATGAAGATAAAGACTTAATTATGGATTTGAGATCTCTCTTCTTCTCTAACATAGTTATTTAAGGCTATAAATTTTACTTTAAGCGCCACCTTCACTGTGTCTCATGTATTTAATTTTTATTCAGATAAAAATACATTCTAATTTCTCTTGTAATTTCTTCTTTGACTCATGGATTACTTTGAAATGTGTTGTTTGATTTCAAAATATTTGAATGTCTCGGATTTCCTTTGGTTGTTCATTTCTAATTTAACTCTGTTGTGGTCAGCGAGCATACTTTGCATGATTTCAGTCCTTTGAATTTTATTAACACTTGTTTTACGATTTAGCATACAAGATAATCAGACGCTCCTTGGAGTCTCCAAAAACTTCTAACAGTGTAAAGGGATTCTGTGACCAAAATATTTGTTTTAGAGCCTTTTTTTTTTTTTTTTTTTCTGATAATTCTAACACTTGAGTCATCCAAGGATTGGCATGTGTTGATTGCCTTTTCACTTGATAATTGATCTCATTTTCCTAACTTTTTGTATGTTAAATAATTCTGAATTGTATCCTCAACCTTGTCAACTATTTTGTTGTGTAGACTCTGGGTCCTTTTAAAATTCATTGAACAATGCTGGTGGGTTTTGTTTTAGCAGGTAATCAACTCTGAGATTCAGAACACAAATTCCATCTCCCATTTCTCTGGATGGTTCCAGTCTCAGTTCATTCTACAAAGCTCTGTTTTACTGCTATGGGTCTGTCTGCATGTGCCACTTGGGTTAGTCTGAGACTTGGGCCCTGGTTTAAATCTTAATTCAGTTCTCAAAGCCATTGCAAGAATGCTTTCTTTGTATCTGTCTCATGCATGCACAACTCAAAAGTGAGCCCAAGACTTTTACAGATTCATACACAGAATTAGGGGATCCCTTTCTCCATTGTTCTCTCCTCTCTGGAATTACCCCATATTTTCCAGCCTGAAGGGGCCTCTTTTCCAGGTTTCCCTGGTCAAAGAGATGGAGTTTTTAATCAGTCTTAGCTTCCTGCTCTGCCTTGCAGTTCTGTGATTGGGGCCCCACCCTCAGGACAAAGCCATTAGGGAAAAGAGAAAACCAAAACAGAAGGCTCACCCCCGTTGCCAGTCACTTCTGCAAGTTTTGGTTCTCTTCTATAGTCTAGTGTTGTTGCTTTTTGTGTTTTCTTTAGACTTTTAGTCTAATCATCAGGAAAAATAGATTGTAGAGAGCTGATACGGCCATGGCAGAATCAGAATCAGCCTCATATTTCATTATTTAAAAAATATATATTCTTTAAAATTAAAAAAATTAAAAAATATATATATGTAAATAATACTTTCACATTTTAGCATGTGAATCAGGATGCATCTTATAATTGTTACCAATCACATAGTAGAGTTATTACATTCTTGTCATTGAGTCTGCATTTGTGAATTTGGTTTTAGCCTGTCACTGTGGCACATTACCACTTTCAGTTGTGTATTGTTGGTACCCCATGCGTTGAGTTTAATTGCTGTTTAAAAACTTCTCCAAAAAAATTGCGCTGTCATTAAGAATTGAAGGGAAAGTTGTGTATACAGGAAAAGCATGGGAACAGTGGCAAAGTATAAATTTATGATTAGTGAAGAAAACATCTCACCATTGGAGGAAAGACCACAATTCTGTTTTTCAAAATTTTATTGCAAAGCTACAACAAAATGCTTTTTGGACCTAAGAAAGAAAGAAACCCACAAGTAGAAAATCTATACTACCTGTTGTTAATGATGCATACACAAAAGAATTGCCTATGATACACCATACAGTGTAAGTGAAGGCAAAAGAAACTGCCAAATCCCTCACAAAGGTAAAATAAAGTTCCAAGCAATGAGGATGGACATCAGACATCAACTTGTCAAAATTTCTTGTTAACTTTAATTGCACCAAAAAGAATGAAATAGGAATAAATTTAACCAAAGAGGGAAAAAAAATCTGTGCTCTGAAAACTATAACACATTGGTGAAAGAATTTGAAGATGACACAACAAACAAATAGAAAGATATTCCATGCGTAGGGATTGGAAGAACAAATATTGTTAAAATGTCCATACTATCCAAAGCAACCTACAATTCAGTGCAATTTACCAAAAGCGCGTTCTACAAAACTAGAAAAAATAATCCTAAAATTTGTTTGGAACTGCAAAAGACCCCCAATAGCCAAAGTAATCTTGAGAAAGAAAAACAAAGTTGGAGATGTCACAATTCCATATTTCAAGATCTACTTCAAAGCCATACTAATCAAAACAGTATGGTGCTGGCATAAAAACAGACACAGGGATCAAAGGAACAGAATAGAGAGCCCGGAAATAACCCCGTGATGATATGGTCAATTAGTCTATGACAAAAGAGGCAAGAATATACAATAGAGAATAGACAGTTTCTTCAACAAATGGTATTGTTGGACCATTTGTCCGGAAAACTAGACAGCTACATATAAAATAATGAAACTGGGCCACTCTTTAATACCATACACAAAAATAAATTCAAAATGTATTAAAAACCTAACTGTGAGACGTGAAACCATAAAAGTCCTAGAAGAGAACACAAGCAGTAATCTCTTTGATATCAGCTGTAGCAACATTTTTCTAGATATGTCTTCTAACACAAGGGAAACAAAAGCAAAAGTAAACTATTGGGACTACCTCAAAATAAAAGCCTTTTTTGCACGGTGGTGGAAACTATCAACAAAACAAAAAGGCAACCTACTGAATGGGAGAAGATATTTGCAAATGATATATCCAATAAGGGGTTAATATCCAAAAAATATGAAGAACTTATACAACTCAACACCAAAAAAAAAAAAAAAAAAAAAAATCTGATTTTTAAAATGAGCATAGGATCTGAATAGATACTTTTCCAAAGAAGTCATACAGATGGCCAAAAGACACATGAAAAGATGCTCAGTATCACTCATTATCAGAGAAGTGCAAATAAAAACCACAATGAGATATCAACTCAGACCTGTCAGACTGGCTAAAATCAAAACAATGAGAATAATAAGTGTTGGTGAGGATAACAATTGTTGGTGAGGATGTAGAGGAAAAGAACTCTTGTGCACTACTGATGGGAATGTAAATTGGTACAGCCACTATGGAAAACAGTATGGAGGTTCCTCAAGAAATTAAAACTAGAAATACCATATAATCCAATAATTCCACTACTGAGTATTTACCCAAAGAAAACAAAAATACTAATTCAAAAAGATAGATGCACTCTATGTTTATTGCAGCATTATTTATAATAGCCACAATATGGAAGCATCCTAAGTGCCTATCAATAGATGAATGGACAAAGAAGACACACACACACTGGAATATTACTCAGCCATATTCGTCAAGAAAGATGAAATCTTGCCATTTGGGACAACACAGATGGACCTAGAGGGTATTATGCTAAGTGAAGTAAGTCAGAGAAAGACAAATATATCAATTCACTCACACGTAGAATCTAAAAAAAAGTCAATAAACGAACAAAAAAACCAATCAGACCTGTAAATACAGAGAACAAACTGATTGCCGGAGGGGTGGGGATGTGAGTATTAGCAAAATGGATGCAGAGGAGTAGGAGATACAGGCTTCCAGTAATGGAATGAATAAGTCATGGGAATAAAAGACACCGTATAAGGAATATAATCAATGATATTGTAATAGCGTTGTATGGTGACAGACGGTAGCTAGACCTGTGGTGCTGTGGCATCACGTATAAAAACCTATCCGATGACTGCGTTGTACACCTAAAACCAATGTAGCCTTATGTGTCAACTACTCTCAAGAAACATTTTTAATTTCTTGTTTGCTTTCAATAAAAAACTCTAATGGAGCCCTCATCTAAGAAATGCTGTGTCACCAGTGCTGTTGATAGCACACTGGACAATATTTTGGAGACAAAAGCAGACACCAGTGATTCTGAGTTGAAGAGCTGAACAGCAATTTAAAAGAATTAGATTCTAAATATGAAATTATAGTAATTGCAAGTGTATCTCACATATTTTTATGTTTGCATAAGCATGACATTTTAATTTTTTTTAATTTTTAAATTTTTTTTAATGTTTCTTATTTATTTTTGAGAGAGAGAGAGAGAGAGAGAGAGAGAGAGACTACAAGCAGGGAAGGGGCAGAGAGAGAGGGAGACACAGAATCTGAAGCAGGCTCCAGGCTCTGAGCTGTCAGCATAGAGCCCGAGGTGGGGGGCTTGACCTCACAGACTGCGAGATCTTGACCTGAGCCGAAGTCGGACGCTCAACCAACTGAGCCACCCAGGCGCCCCTGCATAAGAGTGATATTTTAAAAATCGGCTTAACTCTAAACATCATTCAATGATATAAAATAAATTTTCTAAATTATAGGGAAAAAAAAGGAAGTTAGCCGATTTCCAGGCCTAGATGATTTTCATATTCTTCTTACAGTTTGTAATCTATCTTTTACAATAGGACATATGTATATTTAAAATACTTTGCTTAAAGGCAACAACCTCTTTGACCTCAGCCACAGCAATTTTTGCTCGACACCTCTCCAAAGGCAAGGAAATTAAAAGCAAAAATGAACTATTGGGACCTCATCAAGATAAAAAGCTCCTGCACTACAAAGGAAACAATCAACAAAACTAAAAGGCAACCGATGGAACGGAACGGGAGAAGATATTTGCAAATGACATATCGGATAAAGGGCTAGTATCCAAAATCTATAAAGAACTCGCAAACTCCACACCTGAAAAACAAATAATCCAGTGAAGAAATGGGCAGAAGACATGAATAGACACTTTTCCAAAGAAGACATCCAGATGGCCAATGGACACATGAAACGATGCTCGATATCACTCATCATCAGGGAAATACAAATCAAAGCCACACTCACGCTGGGATACCACGTCACACCAAGTGATCAGAGTGGTCAGAGTGGCTAAAATGAACAAATCAGGTGATTATAGATGCTGGCCAGGCTGTGAAGAAATGGGAACCCTCTTGCAGTGTTGGTGGGAATGCAAACTGGTAGAGCCGCTCTGGAAAACAGTGTGGAGGTTCCTCAGAAAACTAAAAATAGAACTATCCTATGACCCCCTGCTAGGAATTTCCCCAAGGGATACAGGAGTGCTGATGCATAGGGGCTCATGTACCCCAATATTTACAGCAGCACTTTCAACAATAGCCAAATTATGGAAAGAGCCAAAATGTCCATCAACTGATGAATGGATAGAGCAAATATGGTTTATATATACAATGGAATACTACTTGGCAATGAGAAAGAATAAAATCATGCCATTTGCAGCAACGTGGATGGAACCGGAAGGTATTATGCTAAGTGAAATAAGTAAGAGAAAGACAGATATCATATGTTTTTACTCATGTGGATCTTGAGAAACTTCACAGAAGACCATGGGAGATGGGAAGGGGAAAAAAAAGAAATAGTTACAGAGAGGGAGGGAGGCAAACCACAAGAGATACTTAAATACAGAGAACAAACTGAGGGTTGATGGAGGGTGGGGGAGAGGGGAAAGAGGGTGATGGGCATTGAGGAGGGCACTTGTTGGGATGAGTATTGAGTGTTGTATGTAAGCCAATTTGACAGTAAATTATATTAAAAAATATATATCAATAAATAAAATACTTGGCTCGACAATAATAGATACTAATCTCCTAATTTAACTTGTTATTTATGGAAAAGGAAAATTCCTATGTGGTGTATATGGGAAAATTTCAGGCAATTTGATCAGAGTCTTCCATAAAAGTACACTATCTCTGAATTTTGTTTACTCAGCATAACCAGTTTTTCCGAACTCTGAAGTCCTTGAAAGTAGAAAGTGTACTTTAATTATCTTTGTGCCCTTAAGACCTAGCACATTTCAAATATTAGATACGTAATTTGAGGGAAATGGTTCTTCTCTCACAACTTTGCACATCTCCACCTAGGCCACATAAATACATCTTGACCACAATCTTACCATAGTCTTTCTTGAAAGCGTCACAGTTCCTCCTGGAACAAGGGGAAGTAGACAGCCTTGTGAAGAGCTGCCACCAAGCAGTGTCTCCATCTGTTTCCCTATCTACAGGAGACGGTCACAAGGTCATTTCTCATTCATCTCCTTAGTTTCAGTTGAACACAACTTTCCGCCTCTCTCCCTTAGGATAGAGCTGCAGATTTCTGTATAAGTCTATAAAACTTGTTGGGTACCATTTGAGTGAGCTTCCCAGCAGCAGAACGACTCATCGCATGTCCCACCCGTCCACTGTCCAGCTGGTTCCGTGTTGTATTCTGGGACTAAAGTGGCAGAGATCCAACACCATGCTGATCTTACTTCTTGGGTATAAGTAATAAACTATCTTAATCCATTTGGGCTCATTGTCTCATTACCATCAAAATCTGTGGAGATGTGACGAGCCAACCTAGCAGTTTCAGTGGCAATCTTTTGTGATCCTGTTAAATACCATACCTCTTCTTAGGAACTCTTCTTAGGAACTTCTTGACCACTTGTCAGTAACTAATGTATGATGACTAAGTAAAGAGTGGAAAATAAGAAAAAAAAGGGAAATTTGCCTATGATGAGATGAATGAAGTTTTTTAACAATTGCTTCAAAAATACACCAGTCATATGTCACTGGCCATTCCATGATTATCATAGTAATTGAAAAGACTTTTCAAAAAAAATTATATTGGGAATATATGAAAGATTACTTCATTTTTCCTTTTATTATACAATGATAGGTAGGCTTTATGGATATACCATAATTGAGCAGGGTCATAGAACATGGCCAACATCAATAATAGTTTCTTCCAGGTTTATAAAGTAGGGTGAATCTAAACAATTCAGGAGTATAAATTGCCTCTGAGTGGACTCTATCTTCTAGGGCAGGGTCAGCAATGTTTCTATAAAGGTCAAATAATAAATACTTCAGGCTTTGTGGTTGATGTGATCTCTGTCCTACTTCTCAGTAATGTTGTTGTAGTACAAAAGCAGCTGTAAACAATGTGTAAACAAATTAGTGTGGCTGTGTTCCAATAAAATGTTATTTATGGACACTAAAATTTTAAATTTGTGTAAGTTTTATGTGTCACAAATAATATCCTTTTGGGTTTTACAATCATTTGAAAATGTAAAAATGATTCTTAGCTCATGGGCCATATAAAGCTAGGTGGTGAACAAATAAAAAGATACGTGGCAGTGGGCTGGATTTGGCCAATGGACGATAGTTGGCTCACCTCTGATAGGGAATAGGGCACGTCTTCTATCCTAGAATTTCTGAAGAACTGGATTTATAAGTTGAGGATTGACATAGAGCACAATGAAAAGAAGTGGACTTTCACAATATAAGGTTTTCATACTCTGTTTTTCTGAGTCTGCATCATTTTATTATTTTTATCTTTACCTTTTTTTATAGATAATGGGAAGGTTGATCTTGATAAATTGATGGATGGAGTGAAAACTCTTACAGGTGAGAAGTTAATATAAATCTAAGAATATAAGTTTTACTCAAAATTATATTTCAAAGACTTTTATTTCTTTGCTTTTTCTACCATTTTATCCTTCATTTGATAGATCGTTTTTTATCTAATTTCTTAGAGTTACACTTTTAAATCTCTGCATGTTAGTAATAAAATTTAAATTCTGGGGTGCCTGGGTGGCTCAGTTGGTTAAGCAGCTGACTTTTGATTTTGACTCGGGTCATGGTCTGAGGTTCATGATATCAAGCGCCACATGGGGCTCTGCCCTGAAAACATGGAGCCTGCTTGGGATTTCTGTCCCTCTCTTTATCTCTGCCCCTCACTCACTCATTCTCTCTCTCTCTCTGTCTCTCTTTCTCTTTCAAAATAATAAATAAAAATAAATAATTTCAATTGTGTGTCTTGGTAGCAAATTCTTTTTTTTTTTAATTTGACATTAATATATGACACCTCTTCTATGTGGGGGAAAAATATTCTGTATTAAATCAGTGAATAGTAGAGTTAGGACGGAGAGGAAGATGGCGGCGTAGGAGGACGCTGGGCTCACCGCATCCTGCTGATCACTTAGATTCCACCTACACCTGCCTAAATAACCCAGAAAACCCCCAGAAGACTAGCAGAACGGAGTCTCCAGAGCCAAGCGCAGACGAGAGGCCCACGGAAGAGGGTAGGAAGGGCGGAGAGGCCGTGCGTGCTACAGACTGGCGGGAGGGAGTCGGGGCGGAGGGGCAGCCCGCCAGCCAAGCAGAGCCCCCGAGTCTGGCTTGCAGAAGCGGAGGGGCCGGACGGAGTGTGTTCCGACAGCAAGCGGGACTTGACATCTGGAAGGTTATAAGCTAACAGCTCTGCTCCGAGAACAGGAGGGCTGGAGGACAATGGGAGGGAGAGTTGCTGAGCCCCGGGACAACACAGCTCAGTTTGGCGGGGAAGAAAGGCGCTCGCCAGCGCCATCTCCCTCGCCCACCCCCCAGCCAAAATCCCAAAGGGAACCAGTTCCTGCCAGGGAACTCGCTTGCGCCACGCAAACACCCAACGCTGTGCTTCTGCGGACCCACACCTCCGGCGGCGCGCCTGACTCCCTCCAGCTGCTGCAGGGCCCCTCCCAAAGCGGATCACAGAAGGAGAAGTGAGCTGAGCCTGCCCCTCCCGCCCCCCATGCACCTTGCCTATCTACCCCAGCTAATACGCCAGATCCCCAGCACCACAAGCCAGGCAGTGTGCAAGTAGCCCAGAGAGGCCACACCACCCCACAGTGAATCCCGCCCCTAGGAGAGGAGAAGAGAAGGCACACACCAGTCTGACTGTGGCCCCAGCGGTGGGCTGGGGGCAGACATCAGGTCTGACTGCGGCCCCACCCACCAACGCGAGTTATTCAAGACAGCACAGGGGAAGTGCCCTGCAGTTCCGCACCACTCCAGAAAGTATCCAAAATGACCAAACGGAAGAATTCCCCTCAAAAGAATCTCCAGGAAATAACGACAGCTAACGAAATGATCAAAAAGGATTTAAACAATGTAACAGAAAGTGAATTAACAGTAATAGTCATAAAATTAATCACTGGGCTTGAAAACAGTATAGAGGACAGCAGAGAATCTATTGCTACAGAGATCAAGGGACTAAGGAATAGTCAGGAGGAGCTAAAAAATGCGATAAACGAGCTGCAAAATGAAATGACCACGCTTCAGATTGAAGAGGCAGAGGGGAGAATAGGTGAACTAGAAGATAAAATTATGGAAAAAGAAGAAGCTGAGAAAAAGAGAGATAAAAAAATCCAGGAGTATGAGGGGAAAATTAGAGAACTAAGTGATGCACTAAAAAGAAATAATCTACGCATAATTGGTATTCCAGAGGAGGAAGAGAGAGGGAAAGGTGCTGAAGGGGTACTTGAAGAAATCATAGCTGAGAACTTCCCTGATCTGGGGAAGGAAAAAGGCATAGAAATCCAAGAGGCACAGAGAACTCCCTTCAGACGTAGCTTGAATCGATCTTCTGCACGACATATCATCGTGAAACTGGCAAAATACAAGGATAAAGAGAAAATTCTGAAAGCAGCGAGGGATAAACGTGCTCTAACATATAGAGGGAGACCTATAAGACTCATGACCGATCTCTCTTCTGAAACGTGGCAGGCCAGAAAGGAATGGCAGGAGATCTTCAATGTGATGAACAGGAAAAATATGCAGCTGAGAATCCTTTATCCAGCAAGTCTGTCATTTAGAATAGAAGGAGAGATAAAGGTTTTCCCAAACAAACAAAACCTGAAGGAATTCGTCACCACTAAACCAGCCCTACAAGAGATCCTAAGGGGGACCCTGTGAGACAAAGTACCAGAGACATCGCTACAAGCATGAAACCTACAGACATCACAATGACTCTAAACCCGTATCTTTCTATAATAACACTGAATGTAAATGGACTAAATGCGCCAACCAAAAGACATAGGGTATCAGAATGGATAAAAAAAACACAAGACCCATCTATTTGCTGTCTACAAGAGACTCATTTTAGACCTGAGGACACCTTTAGATTGAGAGTGAGGGGATGGAGAACTATTTATCATGCTACTGGAAGTCAAAAGAAAGCTGGAGTAGCCATACTTATATCAGACAAACTAGACTTTAAATTAAAGGCTGTAACAAGAGATGAAGAAGGGCATTATATAATAATTACAGGGTCTATCCATCAGGAAGAGCTAACAATTATAAATGTCTATGCGCCGAATACAGGAGCCCCCAAATATATAAAACAATTACTCATAAACATAAGCAACCTTATTGATAAGAATGTGGTAATTGCAGGGGACTTTAACACTCCATTTACAGAAATGGATAGATCATCTAGACACACGGTCAATAAAGAAACAAGGGTCCTGAATGATACATTGGATCAGATGGACTTGACAGATATATTTGGAACTCTGCATCCCAAAGCAACAGAATATACTTTCTTCTCGAGTGCACATGGAACATTCTCCAAGGTAGATCACATACTGGGTCACAAAACAGCCCTTCATAAGTATACAAGAATTGAGATCATACCATGCATACTTTCAGACCACAATGCTATGAAGCTTGAAATCAACCGCAGGAAAAAGTCTGGAAAACCTCCGAAAGTATGGAGGTTAAAGAACACCCTACTAAAGAATGAATGGGTCAACCAGGCAATTAGAGAAGAAATTAAAAAATATATGGAAACAAGTGAAAATGAAAATACAACAATCCAAATGCTTTGGGATGCAGCGAAGGCAGTCCTGAGAGGAAAATACATTGCAATCCAGGCCTATCTCAAGAAACAAGAAAAATCCTAAATACAAAATCTAACGGCACACCTAAAGGAAATAGAAGCAGAACAGCAAAGGCAGCCTAAACCCAGCAGAAGAAGAGAAATAATAAAGATCAGAGCAGAAATAAACAGTATAGAATCTAAAAAAACTGTAGAGCAGATCAACGAAACCAAGAGTTGGTTTTTTGAAAAAATAAACAAAATCGATAAACCTCTAGCCAGGCTTCTCAAAAAGAAAAGGGAGATGACCCAAATAGATAAAATCATGAATGAAAATGGAATTATTACAACCAATCCCTCAGAGATACAAGCAATTATCAGGGAATACTATGAAAAATTATATGCCAACAAACTGGACAACCTAGAAGAAATGGACAAATTCCTAAACACCCACACGCTTCCAAAACTCATATATACCCTCATATCCCATTGTATATATACCCCACATTTTCTTTATGTGTCCCTCCATCAATGGATGCTTAGGTTTCTTCCATGTCTTTGCTATTATAAATTATGCTATAATGGATGTGAAGATGTAGTTATCTCTTCAAGACAGTGATTTTGTTTACTTTGGATATATACCCAAATCATAATTTCTGGATCATATGTAGTTCCATTTTTAATTTTTTGAGGAACCTTCATACTCTTCACGTTGGCTGCACCAATTTACACTTTCACCAGCAGTGCACGAGGCTTCCCTTTCTCCCACATCCTTACCAGTACTTTCTATCTCTTGTCTTTTTGATGATAGCCATTCTAACAGGTGTGAGGTGATACGTCATTGTGGTTTTGATTTACATTTCCCTGATGATTAGCGAGGATGAGCCACCTTTTAATGGACCCGTTGGCCCTTTGAATATCTTCCTTGGAAAAATGTCTTTTCAGATATTTCACCCATTTTTAAATTGTGTTATTTGGTTTCTTTGTTATTGAGGTATATGAGTTCCTTATATAGTTTGGATATTAACCTCTTATAAGATACATGGTTTGTAAATATTTTCTTCCATTACATAGGCTGTCTTTTCATTTTGTTGATTCTTTTTTTATTATTATTATTCTCAAGTTAGTGAACATACAGTGTAGTCTTAGCTTCAAGAGTAGAACCCAGAGATTCATCTCTTACATATGACACCCAGTGCTCATCCTGAAAAGTGCCCTCCTTAGTGCCTGTCACCCATTTACCTCCCCTCCAAACCTCATCAACCTCAGTTTGTTCTCTGTATTTAAGGGTCTCTTATGGTTATTTTGCCATGCAGAGAAGCTTTTCAGTTTGATGTAGCCCTACTTATTTATTTTTTATATTGTTGCTTGTGCTTTGTAGGAGTCACATCCAAAAAATCATTGCCAAGAGCAACATCAAAGAGCTTTTTTCTCCGTTTCCCTTGGGAGTTTTATGTCAGGCCTTACATTTAATTCTTTAATTCATTTTGAGTTGATTTTTGTGAACAGTATAAGACAGGGGTCTAATCTCACTCTTTGTCATGTAAATATCCAATTTTCCTAACACCATTTAATGAAGACACTCTTTTCTCCATTGAGTATTCTAGGCTTGCTTGAATATTGTTGGCTTCTGTGTCAAATAGAAGTTGGCCATATATGTATGAGTTTGTATCTAAGCCCTTGATTCTCTTTCATTGGTCCAAGTGTGTGTTTTTATGCCAGTGCCATACTGTTTTGATTACTATAGCTTTATAATACAGTTTGAAGTAAAAAATTGTGATCCTCCAGCTTTACCCTTCTTTTGAGGATTGGTTTAGCTTTTGTGGTTCCAAATGAATTTTAGGATTATGTTTTATGTATGTGTAAAAAATGCCATTGGAATCTTAAGAATTACACTGAATCTATAGATGGCATTGCCTTAGTGTGGACATTTTAAGGTTAATAATTCTTCTAATCTATGAACACAGGATATCTTTCTATTTGTGTCTCTTCCAAATTTACTCCTAAGTACTTTATAGTTTGTGATGCTGTTGTAAGTGAGATTATTTTCTTCATTTCTTTTTCTGATAATTCATTGTTAGTATATAGAAACACCATTGATTTTTGTATGTTGATTTTGTATCCTGCATCTTTACTGAATTCATTCATTAAATTTAACAAGTTATTATTTTTTTTTGGTTGAGTCTTTAGGATTTTCTATACTTAAAATAATGTCATCTGCAAATAGACACACTTTTACTTCTTTCTTTCTTTCTTTCTTTCTTTCTTTCTTTCTTTCTTTCTTTCTTTCTTTCTTTCTTTCTTTCTGATTCTGGTGACTTTTATTTCTTTTCTTGCCTAATTGTTCTAGCTAACACTTCTAGTACTATACTGAATAGGAGTGGTAAGAGTGAGCACTTGTCTTATTTCTGATTATAGAGGAAAAGCTTTCAACCTTTCACTGTTAGAATATGATGTTAAGTATTGAGTATTGTCATACATGGCCTTTATTATGTTGAGATTCTTTCCTTCTATACCTAATTTAGTGACAGCTTTTATCATGAATGGATGTTGAATTTTGTCGTATGCTTTTTCTGCATCAATTGAGATGATCATGTGATTTTTATCTTTCATTCTATTAATGCAGTATGTCACATTTATGGATTTGCACATGGTGAAATATCTTTGCATCCTAGGGATGAATCCCACTTAATCATGCTATATGATCCTTTTAATGTGCTATTGAATTGGTTTGCTAGAATTTTGTTGAGAATTTTTGCATTTATATTCGTCAGGGACATTGGCCTATAGTTTTAATTTTTTTGTAGTATCTTTGTCTGGCTTTGGTATCAGGGTAAATGCTACCTTGTAAATGAGTTTGGCAGTGTTCCCTCCTCTTAAATTTTTTGGGAAGAATTTGAGAAGGATTGGTGTTAACTCTTCATTAAATGGTAAAAATTCAGCAATAAAACCATTTGTCCTGGACTTTTGGGGAAGAAGATTTTGATTATTGACTCAATATCCTTACTTGTTTTTGGTCTCTTCAGATTTTCTGTTTCTTCATGATTCAATCTCAGTAGGTTGTATGTTTCTAGGAATAACTTATCCGTTTCTTCTAGGTTGTCAATTTTGGGGTCTCTGCTCAGGCACCATTATAACCAGATCTGTAGGATGGACTATGCAACTTCCCAGGTGTTCTGGTTAGGCTTCTTGGTCAGATAAGGCTGGAAGCTATATTCATCCCTGGTCAGGGCTTTGAATTTCCTTCCCAGCCCAGTCTCTATATCATAGGCTCCTTTGCTGATAAGGCTTATTGGCTGGGTACCTGAGTCGGGCAGGAGTATCCATCAGTATCCCTGGCCAGATAGTGCCACTAGCTCAGTTCTGCAGAGAGACAGAGCCAATGAGTGGGCTCTTCACTCAGGCGCTGCTGTAAGAGGGGCTGTAGGGTAATCTACACAGTCTCTGGGATGGTCTCAATAGGTTTTCTGGTCAGGCAGGACAGAGGACTATCTATACTCAGCAATAGGCAGGAGCCATGAATTTGCTTCCTCATCTGGATGGGGTGATCGAAGAGGTTCCCAGGCCAGAAAGGCTTATTGGCTGGGGACCCAACTCAAGCAGAATGGTTCCCTGGCCAGAGGGACCACCATTTTGGCTCTGCAGATGGGCAAAACCACTGTGTCAGATATCTACTCAGGCACTGCTGCTAGGAGAAACAATCTGCCAAGATCCAAGTGCTGGTTAACGTAAGCCATGTTTCCCTTCTCCATCTCATTCTGATCTCAAATGGTTAAGACCCACGGATACCTCCCCCCCAATACCTATGGGACAGGACCCAGGTGGGCCTTCCAGGAAGCAACCCACAACTCTGGAGGAGCTGGATGTCTACCTTGGGCTCTCTTTTTCCCACCAGAGAAACCATAGCTCTGGGAAGCCCTCTCAGTGCAGCACTATACTAGCCTGGGAGAGGGCAGTGCAGTCAGAGCATAGCTGATTGTCTTACCCTTCTAATGTGGTCCTTCTCAGTCTCTGTGGTTTCAGGGAGATTCACAGCCTCACAACCATACCCTGGGATTTTCACAATGGTGTCTTGTCTGTGGATACTTGCAAGATGGTCTTTTTGTGAGGGGGACTGAAGTCAGGAAAAACTTATGTCACCATCTTGATGACATCACTCTCTATATATTTCAATATAAATGTAATTTTGTAATAATAAAATTAATTATAATTTAAAGTTAAAGAAAATTAAAATAAAATGCAAATTGGTCCATATCATTCTTGAACTTATAACCAACCACTCAATGATTCTATATAACCTAGTAGATAAAGGCTAAGCTTCTTAAAATTACTTACAAATCCCTTAATAATCTGAGTCCAACCTTCCTCTCTTGTATGAACTTTCCTTTCCCAAATCCATACTTTATTCTTCTGCAGTGCTGAACCGACTATAGTTCTCCATGCACTGCATATGTATATGTTGTATATGTTGTACCCAGGTGTGGTTTTACTTTATATTTCTCAGCCTCTCTTCCATGTAGAAGACTCTTTCTATGCATTCCCCTTTCCTTTAGTTAAAATCTGATATTTTAACTTGCCAGGCACTACATACTCTATGATGTATTCATTTAACACTCTAGTTTGAATTAGTGGTTCCTATATGAGCTATGGCACTCATGGCTCACAGCAGTACCTGAAGTGCTACCAGAGAGCTGATAAATACCAATGATCCAGAAACACTGGAAAAATAGATCAGCTTAAATCCTTGAAATTCAGAGATTTAATATAAGTGTGTATAAAATTATGATATTAATGGAATTTATCTGGAATTTTCCATCAACGTATGTCCTTTGTATATGTTTTTTGGAGCTCATGACATTGATTACATGTCTCAATTGTCCCTTCTCTTCATAGCTAATGGAAAAGTTGATCTGAATAAAGTGACGGATGGCGTGAAAGCTGTCACAGGTGATTGAGAAGTTAATGTAAACATAGGATCCTAATTTTTACAGAACTGTTTTTCTTCATGCCTTAATTGCTAGGCTAATTCTATCATTTTTACCTCCTATTTGTTTAAGGTTTTCATAACCAGTAGCCCAGAAATTGGAGAATTTTCTGATGTATTCTTCACGAATACACTTCATTTTCCTTATTTTAAGACAGCCAAAATGTACAATAAAAGGTGAAATGGATCTTTGGAAAAGTCCCTGGTAATTACTTAAAGGAGAGGTGATACATTCTTCATGTCAATAGAATTATGAAGATAAGCCATCTGCAGCTTGAAAATTGACAAAAGAGATCTATAATACCCACTTTGTGTCATTGTCATTTTGAGTATGTTAGTCCAAGCCTCCCAAGAAGCAAAAGCCGGGGCAGGGTTAAACATGCCAGGACATTATTAGGGGAAATGCCTGCGTAAGAGAAAATAAGGAGGATGCCTGAAAGGCTGGGAGGCTGTCAGACTGCAGGGCAAATCTGTCACCAGGTGAAGGAAAGAGGAAGAAATGTTTGGGCGGAAGCATCCTAGATTGTCATGCAGTCTGAGGAGGGCCTGGCAAAAGTGCTTTCAAGAATCCTCTGGTTAGAATCACCATCCTGTATCTTCCAGGAACAGGGCTCCCCTAGTATCTTGGCTGCACTTGTGATTGGCCAGTGCCAATGATACATATGGCATTAGTGCAAAAAAACACAGGTTACTTTCAAAGCAGAAGGTGGGGCCCTTGGTTAATTATGTTCTCCATAGTTGGAACTCCTGTGGATACATTCTCATGACCACCGTTGAGAGTGCCATCTCTCTCTCTCTTGTTTTTTTATTAAGTATAATTTATTGTCAAATTGGTTTCCATACAACACCCAGTGCTCATCCCAACAGGTGCCCTCCTCGATGCCCATCACCCACTTTCCCCTCTCCCCTACCCCCGATCACCCCTCAGTATTGTTCTCAGTATTTAAGAGTGACAGTGCCATCTCTTATTAGCCTTTAGAAAGCTGGGGCACCTGGGTGGCTCAATCGGTTAAGCGTCTGACTTCAGCTCAGGTCACGATCTCACGGTCCGTGAGTTGGAGCCCTGCGTCGGGCTCTGGGCTGATGGCTCAGAGCCTGGAGCCTGCTTCTGATTCTGTGTCTCCCTCTCTCTCTGCCCCTCCCCCATTCATGCTCTGTCTCTCTCTGTCTCAAAAATAAATAAACTTATTTTAAAAAAGGCAATTATGTTTCCATAAATGACATTATCTCCATGTATTTGGGCAGAGCTCAGTGATCATTACTTTCCCCAGCTCATAATCCTATTGTTTTAGCATCCTAATTTAGTTTAATTATTTGCAATAATTTGATTGTACTTAAATTCCATGTATGTCATTGTTTTAATCTTTTTATTAAGGAGAAAATGTTGATGTCAATAGCGTTAAAGCTGTTCTGGGAAACATGGGGATCGAGCTCAAAGGTAAAGAATGCTTGGAGCTGGTGAAAACTCTTCCTTTTAAGGGTAAGCATTTTAAATATTGATGTATTCAAAGAGAGGTTTTTTTTTAAGTTTATTTATTCATATTGAGAGGGTGAGAACATGTGTGAGTTAGGGAGGAGCAGAGAGAGAGGGAGAGCGAAAGATTCCCGAGCAGGCTCCGCACTGTCAGCACAGAGCCGGACTCAGAGCTCGATCTCACAACCCGTGAGATATGACCTGAGCCAAAACCAAGAGTTGGATGCTTAATTAACTGCACCACCCAGCTGTCCCCAAAAAGAAGTTTTAGATTTCTGTGTCTGCGAGAAGCTCTAAAATTATCTCCATTTCCTAAGTTCTAGAAAATAGAAAATCCATTTCAAAAAAAATTTTTTTTAGAATGTCCACTTATACCTGAAATGAATCCCTAAGTGGTTTTACTTTTAGATTAGGAAGCAGCATTTCCATTACGATGGGTCTTTTTATCAATAGTGAAAAACAAACAAGGAAAAAACAAAGGTTAAACTGGGATTTGTGAAAGAAGAAAGGATTAATAATTGGAAGTGAATAAAGGCAGGATTGGGAAGAAGAACAGAGGTGTGCATGATGTGCTAAATTTCACCCGATTTTCTCTCAAATTTTATTAAAATAAGAGAAAACTCTTGAAAAGTCATTTTTCCTAATTTCTCTGTGATTTTCCACATTTCTCTGTGACTTAAATTCTGCCTTTTCTTATAGATGATGACAAGATCTTTCAAAACAGGTTGCTAGAAGTTGTGATGTCTCTAAAAGGTACGTGAGGAGCATAATGAGAGTGCAGACCAATATGGGATCCTTGCTTTTATACTGTTTCCAAGGTGTTAGTGGTTGCTGCTATACTGATCATATATACTGACTGCAAATTTATGCTCCCACTGAAGATCAAGCTTCACGTTAGCTGCTGATCTTTTACTTTATATCTAGGAAGAAAGCCTTCTACTTTCTCAAGATTCTTCCAAACTTTTCAAGAGAAAAAATACCAGATTTCAAGTTTGCATAGCAAACTGTGACAGACAAGATTAGCACTGATTCAGGGAATTTAATCAGCTGCAGATAAATACTAAACTGGGAATTCAGTCATCAAAACTTACTGTTTAGAAGTAAAAAATGTTTGCCTCCAGAACTAGAATTCACTTAGCATTTATTCAATGGTATTTAAAACTTTGTATTTTATAGTCTGATCCCCAAGACAAATCTCACGAGAAGTGACCTTCGTTCTAATGTCATAGTTGACTTTCTCTATAGGCATAATAAGGTCCTTAGTCTCTTGTTCTAAAATTGGTGTGTTTTTTTTTTTCACATTTTAGAACAAGGATTATTAACCTTACTACTAAGGGGGGTCTGTGAATAGGCTTTAGAGAATATATGACCCCCCCCCCCTCCCGAAATGATATGTAATCTTTGTGAACACTAGCATATAGCTCATGCAATTCACAACAGGGCATGTGTCTCTAAAAGCTTTATGAACCTCTTTTTTGAAGTTACATAATTTTCTTCATGGACTCTCTTTCCTTAGATGGGAAAGTCAATGTCAACGACTTGAACGCAATACTGGATAATATGGGAATCAAGCTCTCAGATAAGGAACTTGAGGCTCTGACTCAAAATCTCCCTGGTGATGGTGAGCAAGTTTCCAGATACCATAGTTCCATGTTGGGAGAGCTTGGACAATAAAGGTTGCGAGGGAAAGGGCCCTTAGGAATGGTAATCTACACTGATAGTAGGAAGCTATAAGTACGGGCAAAGCATGTAAACAGCATATAAGCAGCCAGCTACCAAGTCACCGTGAAAACATTGCCCTTTGTATGAATGTCTTTTATGTTCTTTACCCATATTATGGTCACTAGAGGACAGTCTTCCACATTTTAAAAAGAAACATGCAGGCCACTTAGATGACGGTACTTCTGAATTTCTTCCCATTACTAATGCGTATAGCTTTGAAATGGTAGAGAACTATAAGTAAAATTAATATTTTTGAAATGGCATGTTTTTATGTTTAGGCTTTTCTTTCTAGTATTAATGAAGACAATGAAAACTGAATAAATTAATAGCCTAGAAAGATATTCTTCAGTAAATAGTTCTTAAGTAAGCATATATAAAGTACTTAAGATAATGCCTGGCACATAGTAAGTTAGGATTTATTATATTTATTCCCACATTGTTTTTCACGATATTTCATGAGTCTTTTATATCTCATTATGACTTTAATTTTCTTTTGCAGTTGATAGGAGGACTTCTCCTAAAACACCGATGAAGGAACTGCAAACTTTTACAGGTAAATGAGAAGTTGATGTAAATCTAGGGTTTCGGTCCTTTATAATAGTTTTTTTTCAGTGGTATTTCTGGTATCTTATAAATTCTGATGTTTTATTTTTAAATATATGAATCCTGGATTGACATTAGGAAAGTTTCTACACTAGGATACAAGACTATATGTCAATTTTAAATCCTAAGTTTTCTGTTACTTGTGCAAGTAACATGCTTTGGGTCACAAATGTTTAAATGAAAAATATCTAGAAATGTATAGAAAATGGCATGGTGAAGCTTAGAAATGATCAAGATAATGTATTCCTGATATCATCAATAATTCTTACCAAAGCAAATGTTTTTGAAGAATAATTTATATACGAATCTGCGTTATCTTAATTCACTCATCAGATTTTATTCTGAAAGTTGTTTTTTTCCAGCTTTAGGAAAAAAGGTCTTTAATTTATAATAAATGTGGTATTTTATTACCATAAGATACCATAAGATATGCTCCTAAAGATATGCTTTATTACCATAAGATATGCTCAACGGTTCTGCAATTGAGAACATCTTCGCCTAACACCTCATCTTGATATTAGGATATCATTAAACTTCATAGAACATATTTTACAACTTGATAGAATACCAGAGTTCCAAAAGCTTATATGTCTATTGTTCCCTCTCTTAAAAGATGAGAAGGTCGATTCTAATGACCTGAAAATTTTCCTGGGAAGCCTGGGGATTGAGCTCACAGATCAGGAAAAAGAGAAGCTACTGAAAACACTGCCAATTGACGGTGAGATTGATAGAGGTGTCATGGAGGTCTTTTGTTGGTCTTTAGGTCTGTGTAAATATTTCCAACTTTGTTTCTATTTATTTTTCTCCAAAAGTATAAAAGAAAAAATATTAAATTGAGTTTTAAGTATATAGAAACCTGTTACTGTCGCTTAGAATTTATATTGGAAGTTAAATAACCCTTTAGACAAGAGTTGACATTAACAGCTAAACATATTGTTACCTATCAAGCTACTAATTTGTTCATATCATGAGAAGAGAAAAAAAAAGAAAGATTGGAGATCCATGACAAAAAAATAAAGATGGGAAGCAGAAATTTAAAAGCACAGGGAAGCTATACTCATGTTTGAGCAAGGAGACTTCCTCAGGTACTGGAATAAAGAAGTTTGTCACAAGGAGAGAGGTTTTTGTTTCCAAACTTCATTATATTAGATGAAATAAACTAAAAATTAGAGACAACTCTTCTTAAAATGTTATTTTTGAAATTATTTATTTAAATTATTATTTATTTCACACCATTTTTGTGATTTCATGTTAATTTCCCCATTGCATGAATTATGGCTTTTCTTACAGCTGCTGGAAAGGTATATCACAACAGGTTGCTAAAGGGTGTGAAATCTCTCAATGGTGAGTAAGACCCAATTAAAAGTCATACTGTCTGACATTCCCCAACTTGACACTTTTATTCCAATTATGAATTCTGGCTCCTCACTTTGGTATCATTCCTTATTTATGATTCTTGCAGTCTACCCACATTTTAACTGATAACAGCGTATATTTTATCTTGTAGGAAGTTCCATATGGAACTTGCATTTTTTTTCAACTCTGTACACCCCTTCTCCATGCACGAAAAAATCACTTCACCTTAAACAAACAAACATAATAAGTAAATAAATAGAAAGTTGATATGCATGCAGAATTTTGGCATAATACACTTTTTTTTTCATGTTCCTACCTTCTGTCTTTCCTAAGGGGGAAAGGTTCATGTAAATAACCTGGACAACACCCTTAAAAAATTGGGACTTGAGCTCACGGAAGAGGAACTTGCAAAGCTGTCCAAAAATCTACAAGTTGATGGTGAACACTACAGATGTCCTCAGGCCATTTTTTAATTTTTCCTTTATATCTGATAGGTTTGAAAATAGATTTAATTGACAGATACATGTTAGAAAGTTTGGAGGAGAGCCCAATTTTATTTTTTTTACTTAAGTCTTTAATTTTAATTCCAATATAGTTAACATAGAAAATTATATTATTTCAGGTATACAATATATCAACAATTCTATATATATGTGATAAGTATACTCTTTAGTCCCCATCACCTGTTTCACCCATTCCCCCACCCACCTCCCCTCTGGTAACTACCAGTTTGTTCTCTATAGTTAAGAGTCTACTTCTTGGTTTGTCTCTCTCTTCTTTTTTTTTTTTCTTTGTTTACTCATTTTGTTTCTTAAATTTCACATATGAGTGAAATAGTATAGTATTTGTCTTTAACATTTCTCTTAGCATTATACTCTTTAGCTCCATCCATGTTGTTGCAAATGGCAAGATTCCATTCTTTTTTAAGGCTGAATAATACTCCATCACACACACGCACACGCACGCGCGCGCGCACATGCACACATGCACACACACACACACATATGTGCTACGTCTTTATCCATTCATCTATTGATGGACACTTGGAGGAGAGCCCAATTTTAAAGTCAGAATAAATCTTGGATCTTCATTACAATTAACCTAAAACAGCATCATCTTTCCGTAAATATACCAAAAACTGCAGAGGGTGCTGTCAGGACTCTAATAGCCTAAATAATAAGAAAGCAAAATAATAGGGATATGAAAATCTATTTATAGAGAAGTCAAGCCATTCTTCTATCTATCCTTCTGTCTAATGAAATCTTCACTCGAAAATGTGTTCAAAGATTTTTATCATAGTGCATGAGACCTTCAAGCTCCATCTGCCTGTGTGGACATATCTTCTCTCATTTTTCTAACTGTTCAAGCCATGTTGAGCTGCTTGTAGTTTCACATGCATAGCATGATGTCCCTGGACATTTTTCTCAACTTCTCCTCCATGTGAAGTCTCTTCCATCCTTCCATATTTCATATCAACTGCTCTGATACATTAATGTAGTTCACACACATCTCCTGCAGGAAGCAATCTTAGAACATACCAAGCTGGATTAGTGGTCCCTTCCTCAGCTGTTTGTTGGTACATGAAGTAAAGTTACCAGAATACCTGGCCAACTCCAATAGTATCTTCAGCTATGGCTTATAATGGCATCCAAAATACTAGGAAGAGCACACTTTTCCTGACCCAGTTTCTAGTATACAAGAGACCTTTGTATTAATGGAGATCATCTTAACTCCCTGAGATCCAGGCATTTTCTAAATGGTCTCAGGTAAAATGAAGATGTAAGGAATTTTTAATGGAATTGTTTCCTTAAAATATATGCCTTAAATTTGTCTTCTGGGCTTCTGACATTATTTTCATTGTGCCTTTTCTTGTAGCTAATGGAATGGTTGGTCTGAAAGAGGTGATGGATGGAGTAAAAGCTACTACAGGTAAGAGAGAAATTATGAATCGAAAACATTTAGTATTTATAGTAATTATATTGCATCATTATTGCTCAATTGCCATATTAGTTATGGCATTTATTTGTTCATTAAATTACTAGCAACTCATTTGTTTTCTGGTATATTTTTTATTTGTATATTTTGCTCTTCTCTTTTTTAGAATGGCCAAACTCTGTACTAGTGAAATAATATATGAAGTAAAATTTTGATAAAGACTACAGATAACTGACAAAAAATGAGACTAACAGATCTTACCTTATTTTATACATTTATTTGAATAAGTAATTTATAATATTCCAATTGAATAGCAGATACATAATGTAAATCTCACAGGGTTCAGAGTTGCCTTGCCATTGTCATTGTGACTGTGACTTCTTTTATTAGCACTTAGAGATCAAATTCTTTTTCTGTGAAAGTCATCGTCAGTATATCTGGAGAGGTCTCATTGGCCTATGCTCTTTATTCTGTACCGATTTAATCTACATAGCCATAGATTAATTTTCCCTGTTTGGAGTCATTAGATGATCCTTTAAATTCGTATATATGTAATGATGTCTATTTTTTTAAGGAAGGGAGGTTGATGTCAAAGATGTGAAAGCTATTCTGAAAAACATGGGAATAGAGTTCACAGATAAGGAACGTTTGAAGCTGCTGAAAAATCTGCCTTTCAACGGTAGGCATTTATATACTGATGTGACCTTAAAGTCTTCTTTGAAGCTTTTAAAGATTTTTTAATTTAAATTCCAGTTAGTTAACATACAGTGTAATACTAGTTTCGGGTGTACAATTTGGTGATTCAACACATCCACACATCACCCTGTGCTCATCACAAGTGCCCTCCTTCATCCCCATCACCTGTGTCACCCTTCCCTCGCCATCTTCCCCTCTGGTGACCATCAGTTTGTTCCCTATAGTTAGGAGTCTGTTTCTTGTTTTGCCTGGCTTTTTTACCCCGTGTTTGTTTTGTCTCCTCTTAAGCTTTTTTTTTTTTAGAAACTCAAACTATCCCCATTTGCTAAGATGCAACAGTAAATAAACAAACAAATACCAAACAAAATAATTTAAATGTTCACTCATTCTAGAGGGAAATTTCCATCTATGCAGTTTAACTCTCTGTTTTGGAATAATCATCCCCATGATGCTGACTCATGCCATCAAGGGGACTACATTTCTGAGGCTACCCTTACCTTTTTAGATACGTATAGGCAATTGTGGGAAGCAACCAAGGGAAAGAAGTGGTGTTAGACTAGAAGGGGATAAAAGGTCAGAGGTGATATTTTCCAAAAAAGCTGTGTATGTTATAGAGTGCCTTCTATGCTAAATTTTAGATAGACTTGCCATATTATAAACTTTCCCTAATTTTCTCTCAAACTTTATTTTAATGAGGGAAGTTTCTAGGGCAAATCATGAAAATCTCAGTTTTACTAAAGTTTTAGTGAATAGCCACATCATTTCTCTATGACCTTAATTGTGTTCTTTTTTATAGATGAAAACAAGGTCTTTAAGAACAGGTTGCCAGATGGTGTAAAGTCCCTTAAAGGTGAGTGAGAAACATAATAAGAATACAAATGAATATGAGATCTTCATTTTATACTGTTTCCAAGATGTGAATTTGAATGCTGCCATCTGTCATATGTACTGATTGCAAATGTATGCTTTTTTGGACCTCAATCTTTATTTTAGCAGTTGAATCTGATGTTCTGTCTTGGAAGTAAAGCACCACACTTTCTTGTCATTTTCGAAATTTTCAGGAAGAGAAATATCAAATTTCATGTTTACATGGGAAAAAATATAAATGATTAGCAGTGATCCAGAGAACGTAATAAATAGAAAAAACTAAATTGGCAGTTCATTCATCAAAAGTCAACCTACTATTGTTTAGAACTAAATAATGTTTGCCTCCAGTACCAGAATTCCCTAAGCATTCACTGAACACCATTTTTTCAACCAGATTTTTTTTTTTTAATTCATTAAGAAAATCGAGGCTGGCAAGAGTGATAGCCCTCAGCTTTACATCTTCAATCCCTCCCTATTCAGGTATCTTTAAGCACACCCATGTTAGTATAAAGGATGAGTGAGAAGTCCCTCTTCCTCCTCAAAGCTTACCAGGATGCCCTTGACTCCACTGTCTCCCGTATCTTTTAAGACCTTGCCCCACTGGCCATTTTCAACCTCTTCAGCCCATTCACATGTTCCACATACACCATCCTATAAAATAAGCAAACTAGAACTCTCCACACCCCTTTTTGGCCACAACTCAATCTCTTTCTTCCCTTTTTCATCCATTTCTTGAGAGACTTTTCTGTACTCTGAGCCCATATTTCTGTACCTTATTCTCAAACTAATTTCAGTATTAAATGCCATTTAAAACCTTGTGTTTCTGTAGGCTGGTCCCCAAGACAAGTCTCAAGGGAAGTAGCCATAGTTCTAAATTTGTAATTGACTGCTTAGAATATTTTGTCTCTGTGCTAAAATTGTTGAACATTAATTTATTTTTTTCACTTTAGAGCAAACATTTTCTGTTTGGTCCGAAGCAAATTTTGTGAATAATGATCTACTGCTTAAGAAATTCACAATGGGATATGTGTATCAAAAAAGTGTAAGAAATTCTCTTTTGAAGTCATTTAATATTCCTTATGGACCGTCACTTTTCTTAGGTGGGAAGGTCAATATGAACAACCTGGGCACTGTTCTGAACAACCTGGGGATAAAGCTTGCAGATACGGAACTTAAAGATCTGGCTGAAAACATACATGTTGGTGATAAGCATATTATCATATATACTAGTTAACCCCGGAGAGAGGTTAGTTACAAGAAACTTGGGGGGGGGGGGGGGCGGGGAAATGCCCTTTTTCATAGGGAGAAGGGAAGGCCCAAGAGCAGTGTGAGACACCATATCAATGACTAAAACACAGAGAATGTCATTTGAGTTTATGAGTATCCAGTTAACAAAGTCAAAATTAAACCAGTTTTCTATATGTGTGATATGTATGACTTTTATGTTCTCTGTAAGTATCATGTTTAGTAGTTGAGTCTTTCCAGTTTTGAATACAAGAATGCAGATTCTTTAGACACATTCACTTCTAAGTAACCTCCCCTTACTAACACAAATAAATTTGAGATATTATAGGCCAAACTGCACCATTGCGATTGCGTGGTTTTCATGTTTAGAATTTTCTTGTTATTCATGCTTGTCTTAGAATAAAAGTGGACTAGAATAATAATCTAAAAAGTGTGTTCAAAAATATTTGTTTAAGTAAATATTAGCAATTATGATGGGGCCTGACACATAGTTAAGTGCAACTGTTATAGTTCTTCCCATGTTTTCCCACAAACTTTTGTATTATATCTAGAATGTAATATTTGAAGTCTATATGATATATGAGATCCATAATATATGGGATCTATAATATACTGCGATTTTATCTTCTCTTATAGTTGATGAGAAAATTCCTCTAGAAACACTGATGGAAAACATCACAGATTTTACAGGTGACTGAAAAGTTACTATAAAATTAGGATTCCAATTATCTACATTAAATTTTGGTTTTTGCTAATATTTCCTGGTACTTCATCACTGACTTGTAAATTCTGACATTTCTCTATATTTATTAATGAAATATTTGCTTCTAGTGTTACATGTATTGATATAAAATTATCTGATTTTGCAATGAAATTACCATACTATTTCTTGCTTTCAAATTCTACAATCTCTGTTGTTTATGCCAATAATGTAATTCACTTCACCAGTGTTTAATAACCACAGTATAGAATGGCACAGCAAATTAGAGAGTGAAGCCTAAAATTGATGGAAGTAATGAATTTATTGTATTTATCATATAATTCTTATTTTTTAAATTAAAATACTTTTTCAAAGAAAAATTCATATAAGCATCTATTTTTCTAACTAATAGATCAAATTTCATTCTGAAAGTAGTCTGTCCTGATTTTAGAAGACTCTCTTGTTCACATTAAGAAAATAAATTTGACCTATCATCTACATTGATTCTGTAGTTGAAAATGTTTGTTTGTTTTTATTACTGTAGTTTTCAGTCTGAAAACAAGGAGATGGTATTAATTATCCTAAAATAACTTTTTTCATTAGAAATAATTACTATTATCTGGAGGTGCCTGGGTGGCTCAGTCGGTTAATCGTCCGACTTCGGCTCAGGTCATGATCTCGCAGCTTGTGAGTTCAAGCCCTGCATCAGGCTCTGTGCTGACAGCTCAGGGCCTGGAGCCTGCTTCAGATTCTGTGTCTCCCTCTCTCTGCCCCTCGCCCACTCGCTCTCTCTCTCAAAAATAAGTGATAAAACATTTAAAAACTTAAAAAAAAAAAAAGAAATTATTACTGCTATCTGAAATGAAGATGTATACCAAATTTCTTATTTTCAAAGGTGAGAAGACTGAATCTAGTGAGCTAAAAAATGTTCTGGGAAATCTCGGAATTGAGCTCACAGATGAGGAACTAGAGAAGCTGCTGAAAATACTGCCAATTGATGGTGAGTCATACAAGTGTCTGTGGGAGCTTCCAAGGAAATTAGATTTTTGCAGATCTGCATGAAAATTTTCACTTCTTCTCAAACATGATGGAACATTTTAAAAAAACTAAAATGTAAGCTACATTTTAAAACAGTAAGTGTCGTTTAGAGTTTATTTTAGAAGCCAAGCAACTCCTCAGATGTAAGTTGCCATCAGAGCCAACAAATGTCTACTGTCTCCCTTCAGGGCTTATACCATAAGAAGGAAAAAGAGAGAGATAAGCGAGCAATGGAAGAAATTAAAAATAAAAGTCAGAATTAAAAAGAAAGCAAAGAGATATTTGTACAGTACAGTAGGCCCACTCAAGGGGACCAGCTTATCATATTGAAAAAGCCTTCTCTTCCTTAATTTCACTGTTATATAAAGATGAAAATTTTAGGTGAAACATTTTTTAAAAATTTTTTAATGTTTATTTATTTTTGAGAGACAGAGAGTGATAGAGCACGAGCAGGGGAGGGGCAGAGAGAGAGAGGGAGACACAGAATCCGAAGCAGGCTCCAGACTCTGAGTTGTCAGCACAGAGCCTGACGCGAGGCTCAAACTCACAAACTGCGAGATCACCACCTGAGCCGAAGTCAGACGCTTAGCCACCTGAGTCATCCAGGCACCCCATAAGTGAAATATTTATAATGGTACTACCGAATTATCATCCACATATTGTACAAGTAACCCAATATAGCATACAATTAAGTGAATTCTAATGTATTCACCACATTCATCACAACAATCAATTTTAGAACATTTTTATTATCCCAGAAAGATATTCCATACCTATTAACAGTCACCTCCCAATTTCTCCATCTCCCTCAGCCCTGGGCAACCACTAATCTATTTTCTGTCTCCATCAGTTTCCCTATTCTGGATATTCCACATAAATAGAATCATATAATACGTGGTCCGTAGTGACTAGTTTCACTTAACATAATGTTTTCCAGGTTTATCTCTGTCCTGTTATGTATTAATACAGTTGACGCTTGAACAACACGGGTTAAGAGCACTGACTCCCTGTGTAGTCGAAAATCTGTGTATAACTTTTGACTCTCCAAAAACTTAACTACTAATTGCTTACTGATGACCAGAAGCCTAACTGGTAACGTAAAGTCAATTAACGTACATTTTGTTGTTATATGTATTATATACCCTATTCTTTACAATAGGTAAGCCAGAGAAAATAAGATGCTAATAAGAAAATCATAAGGTGGGGCACCTGGGTGGCTCAGTCAGTTAAGCGTCTGACTTGAGCTCAGGTCATGATCTCACGGTTTGTGGGTTCGAGCCCTGCATCAGGATCTGTGCTGACAGCTCTCTCTCAAAACTAAATCAACATTAAAAAAATAATTTAAGAAAATCATAAGGAAGAGAAAATACATTTACAGTGCTATACTATAAAAAAAAAAAACAAAACCCACGTATAAATGGACCTGCACAGTTCAAACCTCTGTTTTTCTAAAGTCAACTGTACTTTGTTTCTTTTCGCTGCTGAATAATAGGCTATTCTATGGATATAACACATTTTATTTATCCATTCGTTGGTTGATGCGCATTTGGATTGTTTCCACATTTTAGCTATTATGAATAATTCTCCTATGAACGTTCATGTACAAGTTTTTACATGGATATATATTTTCATTTGTCTTGGGTATATACCTAAGAGAGAAATTGTTGGGTCATATGGTAATTCTGTGTTTCACCTTTTGAGGAAGTGCAGGCTGTTTTCCAAAGAGGCTGCATTACTTTCCATTTCCACCAGCGGTGTATCAGAGTCCCAGTTCCTCCGCATCCTGGTCAACACTTGTTACTTCTGTCCTTTGATAATATCCTAGTGGGTATGAGGTGGTATCTTATTCTGGTTTCGACTTGCATTACCCTGATTGCTAATGATGTTAAGCATCTTTTCATGTGAATATTGGCTAAACGTATACCTCCTTTGGAGAAAAATCCACTCATAACCCTCATCCGTTTTTAAATTTGGTTATCTTCTTCTTATTGAATCGTAGAAGTTCTTTATACATTCTAGATACAAGTCCCTTATATTTTCTAGATAGAAGTTCCTTATCAGATACATGATTGCAAAAGTTTTCTCCTGTCCTGTGAATTATCTTTTTACTTTCTTGACAGTGTTCCTTGATGCACAAAAGATTTTTAACTTTGATGATGTCCAGGGTATAACTTTTTCTTTTGTTGCTTGTGTTTGGGTGTCATATATTAAAAAAATGTCTAATCTAAGGTTAAGAAAATTTACAGTCATGTTTTCTTTCAACATTTTTATAGTTTTAACACTTACAATTAGGTCTTTGATCCATTTTGAGTTACTTTTTGTATAAAATGTGAGCTAGGGATCCAAAAGAATATTCTCTTTGCATGTGACTGTCCAGTTGTCCCAGCACCATTTATTAAAAAGACTGTTCTTTCTTCATTGAATGTGCAAGTACCTTTGTCAAAAATCAGCTGACCAAACATTGGAAGGTTTATTTCTGGATTGTAAATTCTATTCCATTAATGTATATATCTAGTTTTATGCCAGTACCTCCCTGTCTTGATTACTGTCACTTTGTAGTTTTTAAACTCAAAAGTGTGAGTCCCCTACTTCTTTTTCCTTTTTAAGATTACTTTTGCTTTTTGGAGCCTGAGCTTTATCATATGAATATTAGGACCAGCTCATCAGTTTCTGCAAACAAACCAGCTGGAATTTTTTATAAGAATGTATTGACTCCGTGGATCAGTTTAGGGAATATTGTTACATTCACAGTATTAAGTCTTCCAATCCATAAACATAGGATGTCTTTTCATTTATTTAGGTCTTCTTTAATTTCTTTCTATAGTGGTTTAGAGTCTCCAGAGTATAAGTTTTGTACTTCTTTTGTTAAAATTATTCTTAGGCATTTTATGCTTTTCATGCTCTTGTAAATGAAATTGCTTTCTTAAGTTTTCTTTTCATTTGCTTGTTGCAACTCTATAGCAATACAGTTGATTTTTGTATGTTGATACAAGACTGCATTTTCTGCTTCTGAAATTATTCAGTTCATGCTATTTTTGTGAAACTCGTATTCATTCTACCATTACATGAATTATGACTTTTCTTACAGCCAATGGAAAGTTATATCGTAATAGACTACTGAAGGCTATGAAGTCTCTCAAAAGTAAGTAAAAAACGAAATTATAAGGCATGTTATCTAGGTCTCCAGGTACACCATCCAAGCATGAATCTTGGCCCTATATAAGCTTTTATTTATAATTCTCCCAGCGTAACTACATCTTACCTGCTGTTAATATACACTTTCTCTTGGCAGGAAGTCCACTGTCTTCTTAGATTTTTTTCAACTTTTTCTCAAGAAGAAAAACCAACCCTGGCAAAAACAAACAAAAAACCCTGGTTGTTATTGAAAAGCAATGGTCAGCTACAATAATCACTAATAAGTCAAGCCAGTAAACAAAAAAGAACCCTACTTTTTATGCAGAGTAATTAAGTTAGTGGTCTGCAGTTCTGTTTGTTCCAGCACCTTAACCTTGTCTTACTTTGTAGGCTTGTCCACAAGAATAGACTAAAGGAAATGCGGTTCTGACTCCATTGACTTTCTATTTGAGTCTTTAAGTGGAAAAGCCTATTTGGGATTTCAGCCTTGTCAAAGTGTAATAATAACAGAGGCATGAAATATATTTTATCTTTTGTTTCTTTTGTTTTAATAATATGTGGTCATTGAAGTTAATAATAGTTTTCCTAAAAAACATTTTTAAATTTTACTATTATACAACTTTTTTTTTTCAAGTGTTGCTTTACTGTCTCTTTCCTAAGATGGGAAGATTAAAAAGAATTACCTCCATACTAGTTTGGGAAATATGGGAATGGGGCTCACAGACGAGGAATTTGCTGGATTGTCAGGAGACCTACAAGTTGATGGTGAGTACCAAAGGTAGCATTCAGGATCTATTTATCTTGATCTTCGATTTAAAGGGGTATCAATTAAAATTATGTTGTGAGACAAATTTAGCTGGACTTTATTATACTCTAAAAACAAAGTGTATCTTTTTCTGAGCTCATGTCATTGATTACATGTCTCTTTTGGACTTCTGTAGCAAACGGGAATGTTGATCTGCATGACGTGATGGAAGGAATGAAAGCTATTACAGGTGAGCACAAAGTCACTATAAACCTAAATTCCCATTGGAACACTGACTATATTTTACCATTAACCTTAAATGCCATGTTGATTCTGTTACTGTACTCCGTATTATAAATATTTGCCCAGAGTTGGGCTTTGTGGTATTCGTGTTTTGGTAATAAAATTTTAGCTTCAAGTCTTGGTAAGAAGACCCTTACTCTCTTAAAAAAATAATCTAAAAATAACTTTTTTAGAGTCACTAAATTTCCCTCACGAGCCTTTCTCTTTCTGATTAAGGGAAAGTTGACATCAAAAACCTGGAAACCGTTCTAGGTGACATGGGAATCAAGCTCACAGACCAGGAACTTGAAGATCTGAAAGAAAACCTGCCAGTCAGTGGTGAGCACGTGAGATACCATTGGATTTTGAGCTTTAGGTGTTATGTACCGTTAGCAATGAAAGGAATGGAACGAGGGAACTTTTTACGCAGAAGAGGTCCAGATTGTAGATGGGACAAGAACACTGACAAAGAAGTTGAGAATGTAGTATTTGGACACAGGTGGCATGGCCACTAGAAGAGTCTGCGAAGTTCTGAGGACAACAAAGTTTGCCTTTCCAAAATGGCCGCTTTTGAATCTCATCTTTTTGTTATCAAATTCAAGAGTTGATATTTTATGAAATAGAAAGTCAAATTTACATTTTTTAAATAAGTATATTTTTAATATTTTAAATCTTTTCTTCTGTTCTATATTCAAGCATATTCTTTGAATCAGCTTGAATTGCTGAATGGCTATTTAAAGTGCATAACAAAATGCCCAGTAACAAAATGCTGTTATAATCTGAAGGGGAGGAGAGCGTTCTTATGCTATTTTATATCATTTTATGAGCTTCAAGTTATGTGTTTTTTCTGTTACAGTTGATAATACAGTTGCTCTGAAAACTTTGAAGGATGAAGTGAAAGCTTTTACAGGCAAGAATTTGTTATAAATGATTTGCAACAAATTGTGGTTTACACTAAAAATTTTAATAGCATTTTCTCAAAATTCTACTACTGCTTTACAGATTCACATACTTTCAGTATTCATTTTGATAAATATGTGCATCTACTGATCAACATCTTAATCTAACATTATCTGGGTTTATAAGTAAAACAAAAGGACTATTTCTTCATTGTAAGTCATATATTCTTTGATGCTTTTTTTCAGTAAAAGTGCCTGGCTCTTATTTATACACCCAAACCTAGATGATCACAGCAAAAGCAGGGTGGAGCTGTAGAAATAAAAGTCCATTACCAACAGCTAATTACATAGTTTTAACAAAGTAAAGTAAAATATGTCACACTTTGTTAATTGTGTCTTGTATCATACTAACCGTCTCTTGACCTTATTTCTGGATAATTATATGACCAGATTTGCTTCTGTACTATGTGATATCATTCCCAGTGTTAGGGATACATCCCATTTGCTAATATCGAGGGACAAATTCTATTTTTTATTTAGCATTTGACTCTTTTTATTAGAAAATCTTTCACTCCATCTTTCCTTTTCATTCTGGTATCAGAGTAAGGACTAGAGCAGCAAAAGTAAATGTTTAGATCATGTTAAATAATCAGATTGTCCGTTAATAGTTTAACCTGTAACTATTCTGTCTTTTCAAAGGAGAAAAGGTTGATTCCAGGGACCTACAAAATACTCTAAAAGACATGGGGATTGAGCTTACAGACAAGGAGGCCAAGCAACTGAGGAAAACACTGCTCCTTGATGGTAAGTGAATGCCACATAAATGCCACCATGCCTTCCAGGGAACCTGACTTTATGGGTCAGTGCGAGCCATTCTTAATCTTTTAGTAGTACAGTTTTGTCTTAAAATGCCATAAATTAATAGAGAAAGGCACTTCTGACTTGAAAAGAAATTCTTTCATTACCTCGTGGAACACAATCTGAAATTCATCACTACATTGCCATATAGTAATCTGAGTGACTAATACTATCCTCTCAGATTGGTATTAGTTTTGCAATAAGAGCAAGGAAACATAATGAAGGAGAAAGAGGACATCAGTAGAATAAAAAGGAAGAAATATTTTAATGTATTTTTTAGAATGGCACCATGGGAGAGTTTAATAAATGTCTGTAATTCCAAAGAATGGGTAAGTTTGTCACTGTGGAAAACACCTATCTATCTCTATCTATCTATCTATCTATCTATCTATCTATCTATCTATCTATCTATCTAGAGCACATGAGCAGGGCAGGGGTAGAGAGAGAGAGAGAGAGAGAGAGAGAGAGAGAATCTCAAGCAGGCTCCACACTCAGCACAGAGCCTGACATGGGGTTCAGTCTCATGACGGAGATCATGACCTGAGCCCAAATCAAGAGTCAGATCCTTACCGACTGAGCCAGTCAGGCACCACAAACATTTATATTTTTAAATGTCCACGTCGTATAACTATAAAATAAATGCATTTTTAAAGCAAATCATTGAAATGTATCTTTCTACAATCATATAATTTGTAATGTTTTGGTTTTCTGGAGATCTGAATTGTACTTTTTCTTACAGCCCACGGAAAGGTGTTTCAAAGCAGGTTGCTGAAGGATGTGAAGTATAATAAAAGTGAGTAAGAAGCACAAAGATGAGGCATATGAAATATCCTTAAGCATTAAATTTATATCACTAGGATATAACACCTTATTTTGCTTCTTGTACCACATCTATGTTTTTGCTGGTAGTAATCCTTACTTTATCTTAGATGAAAAGTTCTCTACTGCATTGTGGTTTTTTTTTTTTTTTTAACGTTTATTTATTTATTTTTCAACGTTTTTTATTTATTTTTGGGACAGAGAGAGACAGAGCATGAACGGGGGAGGGGCAGAGAGAGAGGGAGACACAGAATCGGAAACAGGCTCCAGGCTCCGAGCCATCAGCCCAGAGCCCGACGCGGGGCTCGAACTCACGGACCGTGAGATCGTGACCTGGCTGAAGTCGGACGCTTAACGACTGCGCCACCCAGGCGCCCCCCGTTTATTTATTTGTTGAGACAGAGAGAGACAGAGCATGAACGGGGGAGGGGCAGAGAGAGAGGGAGACACAGAATCCGAAACAGGCTCCAGGCTCTGAGCTGTCAGCACAGACCCCGACGCGCGGGCTCCAACTCACGGACCATGAGATCATGACCTGGGCTGAAGTCGGACGCATAACCGACCAAGCCACCCAGGCGCCCCTGCATTGTGTTTTTGAAGCTTTCTCTGAAGAAACAATTATATGAACAGAAATAAAGATGGAAGGAAAGTAAGGAGGGAAGGAAGGAAGGAAGGAAGGAAGGAAGGAAGGAAGGAAGGAAGGCAGGCAGGCAGGCAGGCAGGCAGGCGTGTGCAAGGGAGGAAGGTGGCAAGGAGAAAGGAAGAAGGTTTGGGACTTACTCCAAAATGTGAGCAGAAGCAAACAAAACAATCTCAGAGTAAGAGTTTAGGAAAGGACTATAATTTCTACTTCTTGGTGGAGATTACTGGTTATTGCTCTTTAGTTACACTTGCTCAGCCCTGCCCCACCTAACTTTTTCCTGGGCCTGTATGTTTAACGTTTGAGGAAACAAATTCTAATTCTAACTCTGCTTTTAACTCTTTATTTTTTTTATTTTTTTAATGCTTTTTTATTTTTAAGAGAGAGACCAAGAGAGATAGAGTGCGAGTGGGGGCGGGAGGGAGCAGAGAGAGAGGGAGACACAGAACCCAAAAGCAGGCTCCAGGCTCTGAGCTGTCAGCACAGAGCCCAATGTGGGGCTCGAACTCACAAACCATGAGATCATGACCTGAGCTGAAGTTGGACGCTCAACCAACTGAGCCACCCAGGTGCCCCTGCTTTTAACTCTTTAAATTGTAACTCAGCTTGTAAAGAGCTGTACATATATATTGTCGTTTTGTTCTTTGCTCGAAAATTTTAGCAGTTATGCTAGATTGTGAAGTCATTCTCTTTTAGCAGTATATTCATGTAACAGCACCAACTATTACTATCTTAAAGAGATATTTGCACCCCCATGTTCATTGCAGCATTATCTGCAATACCCAAGACAAAGACACAACATGTCTCTTGACAGATGAATGAAGAAAATAGAATATATATATATATATATGTACATACATAATACATAATAGAATATTATTTGACCGCAGAAAAGAAGGAAAGCCTGCCATTTACAAGGATGAAACTTGAGGGCATTATGCTAAGTGAAATAAGTCAGACAGAAGAAAACAAATACTATGTGAAACCTCCTATGGGTGGAATCTAAAAAACCAAACTCATAGAAACAGAGACCTGATTGGTAGCTGCCAGAGGCAGGGGGTTGGGGAGAGGAATAGGTGAAGGTAGTCAAAAGGATGCAAACTTCCAGCTATAAGAGGAGTAAGTTCTGGAGATATAATGTAAGGCACGTTGACTATAATTAACAACACTATCATATTTTTGGAAATTGCTGAAAGAGTAAATTTAAAAGTTCTCACCATACACACAACCAAAAATGTAACTATGTGAGATGACAGATGTGTTAACTAACCTTATTGTGGTAATCATTTTGCAGTGGATATATATGCATATATTGTACACCTTAAACTTATACACTGTCATATGTCAATTATTCAATAAAACTGGGGGAGGGGCGCCTGGGTGGCTCGGGGGTTGAGCGATGGACTTCGGCTCAGGTCATGATCTTGCAGTTCGTGAGTTTGAGCCCCGCGTCGGGCTCTGTGCTGACAGCTCAGAGCCTGGAGCCTGCTTCGGATTCTGTGTCTCCCTCTCTCTGCCCCTTCCCTGCTCATGCTCTGTCTCTCTCTGTCTCTCAAAAATGAATAAACATTAAAAAATTTTTTTAAATAAGATAAAACTGGGGGAAAGGGGGAAAACATTCATGTCTGTTAGTTGAAGATAATAATATACGTTCATGAATTTTTCTAAATATTTTGTATTCATTCCATTTTTTCTTTCCTTTTCATGTTTTCAAGGAGGGAAGATTGATGTAAATAACCTGGATCCTGTTTTAGAAGCCATGGAGGTCAAGCTGACAGAAAAGGAACTGAATCTGTTAAAGGATCTTCTGCGTGGTGAGCATTATAGAAAACACTGTGATTTTAAACAGATGTTGTGCTTGCAGAATTAATTTTGACTGTTTCGAAGGTTTAAATTATTTGTTGCCTGAAGGCATTTGAATAGCTTGCAGAAGAACTCAGGGAGGAAAAAGGCTGTGTGTTTTTTTTTTTTTTTAACGTTTATTTATTTTTGAGAGAGAGCCAGACAGAATGTGAGTAGGGGAGGGGCAGAGAGGGAGACACATAACCCGAAGCAGGTTCCAGGCTCCAAGCTGTCAGCACAGAGCCCAATGCCCAGGAACCGTGAGATCATGACCTGAGCTGAAGTTGATGCTCAACCGACTGAGCCACCCAGGTGCCCCAAAGGCTGTTCATTTTTGTTGCTTTAAAACCTCTCATCGGGGCGCCTGGGTGGCGCAGTCGGTTAAGCGTCCGACTTCAGCCAGGTCACGATCTCGCGGTCCGTGAGTTCGAGCCCCGCGTCGGGCTCTGGGCTGATGGCTCAGAGCCTGGAGCCTGTTTCTGATTCTGTGTCTCCCTCTCTCTCTGCCCCTCCCCCATTCATGCTCTGTCTCTCTCTGTCCCAAAAATAAATAAATGTTGAAAAAAAAAATTAAAAAAAAAAAATAAAACCTCTCATCTATTTCTTTATACATCTTGGACTATGGGTGGATGCTAGTGAGAAGGGGAGGGATTTTTGTTGTCTGGTTTTACAAAAATAGGATCTGCAATGTGGTTTTTTTATTTTTTCTCGCTGATCCATATATCACTGCCATTCACACCATGGTGCAGAACATCATCCATGAGAGGCTCCACTCCTCAGTGCCAAGGCCATTGTGTGTACCTGCCAAATACAGTCCTCTCTGTGTTCTGACCATTGAGCCGGATGGCTTATTCGCTTATAAAAGAATATGAAGATTTGACAGCCACTAAGTGCACCTGTCATTGACACAGGGTTCTCAAAACTAAAACCTAGAAATGCCACACACCTGTCTGTGCCTTCAGGAGAAAGCTCCATGTGTCAAATCTTGATAATGCAGTATGTCCCGTGTAAAGAGGAGCCTGTGTAGATTGGCACATTCTGAGGAATCTGTCAGTGTAAAGTGGTAACATCTGCCTTTTTTATTTACAAATGTAAATGAAATGTAATTATTCAGCCATTCCTCATTTCTCTATTCATAGATATTGAGATGCTTTCTTTTCTGGTCACTATAACAAAGAAAGTTAACAGAAAAATATGTATAGTATTACAATTTTTAAAAAATATATGTAATACACTTTATAAACATAAGAAAGTTCTGGAAGGCTATACACAAAACTGTTAGTAATAGGAGAGGTACTGAAGCTGAGGAGAGGTAAAAGAAGGGACGTTTACCTTTTCTTAAACGCTCTTTTTTTTTTTTAGTCTGTTACACAAAGTATGTTTTAAATTCTACTTTTTTAAGCTTAATTTATTTTGTGTTTAATTTAAGATGAATACATGGGGTGCCTGGGTGGCTCAGGTGGTTAAGCGTCCAACTTCGGCTCAGGTCATGATCTCACGGTTTGTGAGTTTGAGCCCTGCATCAGGCTCTGTGCTGACAGCTCAGAGCCTGAAGCCTGCTCCGGATGCTGTGTCTGTCTCTCTTTCTGCCCCTCCCCTGCTCACATTCTGTGTGTGTGTGTGTGCGTGTGTGTGTGTGTGTGTGTGTGTGTGTCAAAAATAAATAAACATTAGGGGCGCCTGGGTGGCGCAGTCGGTTAAGCGTCCGACTTCAGCCAGGTCACGATCTGGCGGTCCGTGAGTTCGAGCCCCGCGTGGGGCTCTGGGCTGATGGCTCAGAGCCTGGAGCCTGTTTCCGATTCTGTGTCTCCCTCTCTCTCTGCCCCTCCCCCGTTCATGCTCTGTCTCTCTCTGTCCCAAAAATAAATAAACGTTGAAAAAAAAAATTAAAAAAACAAATAAATAAATAAATAAACATTAAAAAATTTTTTAAAAAGATGTATACAAATGGTGTGGTAAAATGACAGGATTTGGGCTATGTTTTTATCTACCAATTAGGTTCAGCGGATCACTAAATTGACCATTTAAGTAACTAGTTCCTATCAAATATCCCTCACTGCTTAACACTGGTCTCTACCTGCCCATTGCATCAACATGTGCTAACACAAGATAACAATCCTAACGAATACTGAGAGATACATAATTTTAAAAAGTGAGGAAAGTAAGATTGAAGGATTACTCAAATCACACAAAGCCACTAACGAATGTGGACCTGGCAGAGTTAGAACATTTAATAATTGAAGAAAAAAAATTGTACATGAATAATATGTACATGAATAATATGATAGGACATTCAACATACAGTGTTTTCAATTTCAAAAGATTTTAAAGGACCTCTTGGAACAAAGTCAATCTTTTGGTAAAGGTTATTTTTATATGTCTCATTTCAAAGTTCAAAAGCTGTGGAGTACAATAACCTAATTTGCTCAGAAAAAAATCACATCCCAACACACTTGTAACAGTCGGCATTGAATTCATTGTTTCTTCTAAGAATCATGGAATAGTTATAACCTGAATTTTCTTAAATATTAGGTGAAATAAACTTTGACAGTTTTCATCTTTATTATTTAATAAAACCATTTAAGATTTTTTTTCATTATTTATTATTAAATCTTGGTCCTCATTGCTAATGAATTATTTTCCTTGGTCATCTTCTGGAACCATAAATCTTAGATTTAAAAAAAAAAAACCTCCTGTCCTGTGTATCTTTTTTCTGAGTCCATGTTATTGTTCTTCTCTGATTAAACTTTGTTGTAGAGGCTCTAAGAAAGTTGATCTGCAAAAACTGACGAGGAAAGTAGAAGCTGTTGCAGGTGAGGAAAAAGTTACCAAATACATATGATTCTGATTCTTTACACATATTTTATATTCTTCCCTGTTACTTTATATTCCTTTTAAATTATGATATTTTGGGGCACCTGGGTAGCTCGGTCAGTTAATGTCTGACTCTTGATTTTGGTTCAGGTCATGATCTCACGGTTCGTGAGATCAAGCCCCGCACCTGGCTCTGCACAGAGCCTGCTTGGGATTCTCTCTGTCCCTTTCTCTCTGCCCCTCCCCTGCTTACTCTCTCTCAAAATAAAGAGGCATTAAAAATAATAGTAAATAAATTAGGCATAATTTTTAATAAACTGATTTCCTGGACTTTGGTTTTTCAGGGTTTTCTTTTTTTTTTAAGTTTTTCTTTAAATTCTAGTTAGTTATCATATAGTGTAATATTGGTTTCAGGAGTAGAATTTAGTGATTCATCACTTATGTAACACCCAGTGCTCATCATAACAAGTGCCCCCCTTAATACCCATCACTCATTTAGCCCATCCCTTGCCCACCTCAGTTTGTTCTCCATCAACCCTCAGTTTGTTCTCTATAGTTAAGAGTTTGCCTCCCTCTCCCTTTTTTTTCCCCTTCCCCTATGTTCATCTGTTTTGTTTCTTAAATTCCACATATGACTGAAATCAGAAAGTATTTGTCTTTCTCCGGTTTGTCAATGCTTTAACAACAAAACATAGTGCCATATTTTGTTAGGCCCTGTAATGTCATTTTTTCCAGATTTTTACTAAACACATATTAGTGCAATAAAAAGAGACTAAAGTTTTATTACCTACTAGTAATCTCCCACAACAGAATATTATGAAATGCATTACTCTGCACTCTGTTATTTTGTCTCTATTATTACTAAAGTTATGGAAATAAACACTTTAATATTTTACCATAACTACAGTCAAACGGGACTCATTTGACTTTATTACAGATTGAGTAGTTGGTGCTAATAATTAAACAGCAATAAGAGATTTCATTATTATTTAGAATAACTAGATGGTTCTTTAAAATCTCACATGTTACCATTTCTGTCCTTTTAAAGGAGAGGAAATTGATGTCAATGACATGGAAACAGTTCTAGGAAACATGGGAATAGAACTCACAGATAAAGAACTCTCACAACTGGTGAAAAATCTGCCAGTTGATAGCGAGTATTTAAATAAAAATGTAGTCATACAGGGAAGTGTATTGTTAACTTGTGAAAACTTGTAAAATTGTCTCTATCTTATTGCTTGTCAGAAATAAGTTTATGATTCATGTTACATAATTTTAAATGACTATTATATGTTAAAATTTTCTCTGTGCCAAATTTATCTTTGGTTTGAGAAGTAACCATTGTATCATCATGACTCCTATCATCAGGATTCAGTTATATTACTTATAACTTTTGAGTCTATCAAGAGATGTAAAATTTAATCCAGAATAAATGAGAAAAAGAGAAAGGAGTGATCTAATAGGGGAAAATGAAAATATCACAAAAGAAAAATAAAAGATATTTTTCAGAATGGCAGAATGTCAGTATCCCCATCCCTTATAATTTCATTATTTGCCACTAAATCAGAAAATTTCTAAGGCAGTTCACAAAAGATGTCTTACTGAAATTGCTGATTTCTTACTAGACAGTAATGAAGTTCCACATGGCTCTTCTGTGATCTGAATAGTCCTTTTCCTTACAGATGGAAAGGTCTATCGAAGAAGGTTGCTGGATGGTATAAAGTTTCTTAAAGGTAAGGGAGAAACTTAACAAAACACAAATCAGTCTGAGATCATCACGTTTGGCATTTAGACTAATTCCTTGTGATTAAATTGTCAACTCTGCCACTTAACACATTATTATATACTTTTGTTTCTTTTGTAGATGATCGTGTTCTTTAGGAGATCATCTTTTATGTTGTAACTTGGAAAGAATTCCTATGCTTTCTTGGGATTTTTCAAACTTTGACAGAAGTAGAAATTATCAGAGCCCAGGCTACATAGCAAAAGTAAAGGGAAAATTAGCACCTCTTCAGTTAGTTTATTCAGCAACAAAGGACTACTAATCTGACATTTAGACCAAGAGAGCAAGAGAGTGCTAGAAAGTCTCCAAGAAACTGAAAGAACACGGGACTGAATAGGTAGACAGGGAGCAGGCCAGGAAAAAGGTCATGTCTAAGCAAGGTTCCGAATACCACCTTCATGATTTCTGCCAAATCCACACACTATTGGTACTACTATTAATATTTTCACTGATACTGATTTACTTTTTACTTAAATTAAAAAAATTTTTAAATGGTAATGGAAAAACAGCATGCCTTAACGTAACTAGACGTTAATTGTAAAAACGAACACAATGAAAATGAGACAATAGTGGTTAGAAAAGCTGGAATTGTTATCACCCTACTAGAATTCTCTGAGAAGTCATTCTGTCACCTTTCAGTTTTTATACTGGGCGTGCTTATATTAAGATTAAAATTAAAACAATAAACTCAAACTCGAACTCTTATTATTGACTCTGTCCTCCTGTAAAGATCTCATCAGGCTTTGGTTTTTTGGAGGAACATGATAACCATCATCCTCTCGAGGTGAGGGTTTATCCCACATTTTAGGGACATTAACTGTTACCTGTATACTTCTTTTTCCATAAGGAGGGAAGATTGATTCCAGTAAAGTGTGAAGTTTTGGGAGCTATGGGCATGGACCTCACTGAAAAGGAGCTTAAAGACATAATGCAAAATCTGCCAGTTAATGGTGAGCATTTTGGATGCCACTGAACACTCCAGAAAAACTACTTTTGTAAGCCTATTTAAAACAATCATTCAAAATGCTTGTTTGACATCAAGAAGGCATTCTGAAAAGCTTGGGGAAAAAAACTCAGGTCCAAAGAAAGAACGCATCCTGTCTGTCGCTGGTTTCACATGCACACTAGAGAAAGATTTCAAGATAACTCGACTTTTTCACTCAACCTTACCTTTTTATCCCTACAGAGTAAGGGAGAATTGATAGGTATTGCTCAAATTACAATTGAGCTCCTTGGCCACATTTGCTAATGCGTGACATCAGTATTTACAAAAAGGGTACTTAGTATAGGTGTGGCTATCTGTAATGTTGTTGTTTTTTTTCCTTTGTTAATGTGTCCAGAGTATCCCTGCACTACATGGCCGCCATCTCAGTGTCTGTCTGTGTCTCACCTTCACATGGGTCCTATGGGGAAAAGTCTATTGCAGGCAACTTAAAACAGTTCTTCTCTAAATCGGTAGCCGAGTGAAGTCACAGAGGTCACAGAGCCTCCCTTCCACCAAATGCTGTTACTGAAGCAATCACAGACCCTGCCCAGATTCAGTCTAAGCTTTTGGTGGGAGATGTATCAGTCACACTGTAATAAGATCGTGTGGGGCGGGAAATCTATGTCTCAGCCATCCTTGAAACATATGTTCTGCCACAGCTCCTTTTACTCAGCATACGTGTTTTAGATTCATCTCTGGTGTTGTCTGTGTCAGTGATTTGTTTTGGTGGGAGTTAAGACGGTGGAGCAGCATGGGGACCCTGAGCTTGCCTCATCCCTGAAGCGCAGCTAGATCAGGACCAAACCATGTCAAGCACCTAGGAAACTGAGCTGAGGATCAACACAACAATCTGCGTAACTTGAGCCACAGAACTCAGCAGGTACACAGTGTGGAGAGGTGGACCGGGGGAGAGAAAAGCCACGGAGGGTAGGGAGCTGTTTTTGCTGAGAGAGGACAGGGAAAAGAGAGAGGAAGAGAGCGCGGTCCATCACAATCATGAAAGAACAACACTTCCCTGAAAGTAGCTGGAGAGAAAGAGAAAGAGTGAAAACACTCTCAGGGGACTGAACAAGAAATCTGCCCCCCAAAATCTATTGATGGGAAGAAAGGAGAGGGTGTCAGTACCACCAGGATTCTATAAACAGTGGAGCACAGAGCCTGAAGTTCTGGAGGTCAGTGCCTGGTGGTGCTCTGGTGAGGAAGTAGGGCAAATCCCCAGGGGCAGGTAGTGGGGTTTGACGGGTCCTTGTGCCAATAGGGAGAAGCAGTTCTCCTCCTTGGGGTGCATTTGGTAGAGGCCATATGGCCTCCCCATGGGCAAAAGTCCCCGCAGACCCCAGAGAGCAGCCACATTTGCTGGTATCGGACGTCAGAGTGCAATGAAACCTGGAACCGGCTGTGTGTTGTGGTTTGCCACAATCCCTGACCCTCTGCCACTGCACGATCGCACAGATGTCTTCTGAGGCAAGTCAGCACCTGGCCATTGCTCAGCAAGACTCTCCCCCAGAGTTGGCACCGGTCCCAGCCTCAGGGGTCTCTCAAGTGTCTGGGGTTTTGAAACACAGCCCCATCTGAGATCAACTCTAGAGGGAGGTGCCACCTGGTAGGTGGACATCTTGGACACAGACCGGGTAGGGACAGGGAGTCGAGGAAGGCCTGAGACAAAGGAGGGGTGCTTGATTGTGTCAGTGAAAGCACAAAGTTCCAATGCCAGAGACTAGGGAGCTGGGCGAAGCCACCTCTCCCTTGCACGCACATGCTCACCACACTGATCCACCCCAGCAAGCTAAGCAGCGCCACCTAGTGGAGAACAGACTGTTACACCAAGCCCCACCCAACTGCGCTTCCAGGCACATCTCCTCGAAGACCAGCACAAGTCACTCCACCTGTTTAGTGTACGGACTAAAGAAGACTTCATAGTTCCAGTTCTAGGGGAAACTGGATATAACTTCATTCAGGTTTCATTCCACCTGATGGTTCATTTATTTCTTCATTTCCTTTCCTTCTGTTTTTGCTTAAATTGTTTTCTGTTTTTCCTCTTTCTTGGATACAGAAAGAGAAAATTTTATTTTTATTTTTTAGACCTTATTCTTTATTTTTAAAAATACTTTCTTCCATTTCATTTTCTTTAATTTTATTCTATTATATAAATTTTCTTACCTTTTTTTATTAATTAACCTTTTAATTAATTTTATTAATTAACCTTTTCTTTAATTTTATTCTATTATATATATTTTCTTACCTTCTTTCTTTCCCCCTTTTCTTCCCCTTTCTTGCCTCTATTCTATCAAGCTTCTTTTAAGAAGCAGACCAAAACACATATAGGATCTAGCTTCTTTCATTTGATATTTTGTCTTCAATTTTTTAATTTTTATTTTTTATTTAATTAATTTTTCTTCCTCTAAAATGACAAAGCGAAGGAATTCACCCCAAAAGAAAGAACAAGAAGAAATGACGGCCAAGGGCTTAATCAACACAGATATAAGCCAGATGTCTGATGTAGAATTTAGAACCATGATAATAAAAACGCTAGCTGGTGTTGAAAAAGTAGAGAATCCCTTCCTGCAGAGATAAAAGAAGTAAAATCTAGTCAGGACATAATTAAAAATGCTATAACTGAGATGCAATCTCAAATGGATGCCACAGCGGCAAAAATGGATGAAGCGGAGGAGCAAATAGCGATATAGAAGACAAAATTATGGCGAATAATGAAGCAGAAAAAAAAGAGAGAAATATAGGCAAAAGAGCATGATACAAGACTTAGAGAACTCAGTGACTTATTAAAAAGGAATAACATCTGAATCATAGGAGTCCCAGAAGATGAAAAGAGGGGAAAGGGGCAGAAGGTTCATGTGAGCAAATTATAGCAGAAAACTTTCCTAATCTGGGGAAGGACACAGACATCAAGATCCAAGAAGCACAGAAAACTCCCATTAGATTCAACACAAACGGACCATCAACAAAGCATGTCATAGTAAAATTCACAAAATACACAGACAAGGAAAGAATTGTGAAAGCAGCAAGGGGGAAAAAAGTCGTAGATCTATAAGGGAAGACAGATCAGATTCACAGCAGACCTATCCACAGAAAATTGGCAGGCAAGAAAGGAGTGGCAGGATATATTCAACATGCTGAATAGGAAAAATACGCAGCAAAGAATTATTTATCCAGCAAGGCTGTCATTCAAAATAGAAGGAGAGAGAAAGGGTTTCCCAGACAAACATAACTAAAGGAGTTTGTGACCACTAAACCAGCCCTGCAAAAAATTTTACAGGGGCTCTTTGGAGAAAAGATAAAACAAAAAAAGACCAAAAGCAACAAAGAATGGAAAGGACCAGAGATTATCACCAGAAACACCAACTCTACAGGCAACACGATGGCTCTAAATTCATATCTTTCAGTACTCACTCTAAATATCAGTGGACTAAACACTCCAATCAAAAGACATAGGGTATCAGAATGGATAAGAAAAAAGATCCTTCTATATGCTGTTTACAAGAGACTCATTTTAGACCTAAACACACTGACAGATTGAAAGTAAGGGAATGGAGAACCATCTATCATGCTAATGGTCATCAAAAGAAAGTTGGAGTAGACATACTTATATCAGACAAACTAGATTTTAAAATAAACACCATAACAAGAGATGAAGAAGGTCATTATATCGTAATTAAGGAGTCTGTCCACCAAGAAGATCTAACAGTTGTAAATATTTGTGTCACCAATGTTTCCACCCAAATATGTAAATCAATCACAAACATAAATTCATTGATAATAATACCATAATAGTAAGAGACTTCAACACCCCACTCACAACAATGGACGTATCACATCAGCAGAAAATCAACAAGGAACCAATGGCTTTGAATGACACACTGGACTGAATGGACTTAACAGATATATTCAGAACTTTTCATCCTAAAGCAGCAGAATACACATTCTTCTCGAGTGCACATGGATCATTCTCCAGAAACTGGTTGCTTCGTCCTGCAGGCTCTGGACTGTGTGTATGGGGGGCCAGGGAGTGCAAGGAGGAGAGATTTTGTGCCTCTGAGTGTGTGCCCAGCCCTGCAGGCCAGAGTCCTCCAAGGGACCAGCCCCAGCGTGAAGGAAAGACCCCGCCCAGCAATGACGAAGTGACTAGGACATCTTTCCATAGCATCTGGGAGGAACAGGCAGGGCCGGATGTGGGCCGCTGACCTTCTCCCTTCCTCCTGGAGAGGAAGCTCCTCCTGTAGCCACCTTTGTGCGGACCACTGGGCGGTTAAAATGCATTCCCTGCCTGTCGGATCTCTTCCTGAGAGTGAGGGGCAGCCCACCCAGCCCGGCCCAGCCCCCACCCCGGAGAAAGCCAGCCCAGGAAAGGAGCAGCAAGCCCTGGATCCTGACCAGTGCTGATGGGTGGGAGGCGAGGACCCGGAGGCCAAGCCAAGGCCTTCCCCCCACCTCTCTGGGAGCTCGGCTCCCTCCCCTCTCCCATAAGAAAATAGACACAGGGTCAGAAAGGACTTCCCTGAACTAATAGGACAGAGCCCAGCCAAAGGCCTGAACTGGGGCCAGCAGATGGATGGTGAGCATCTCTGGGCAAGGAAGGTGGTCAATAAATTTGATTGATTTATTTTATTTTTTAAAAATTGTGTTCATGTTGACTTGTTTTTGAAAGAGAGAGAGTCAGAGCGTGAGCAAGGGAGGGGCAGAGGGAAAGACACAGAATCCGAAGCAGGCTCCGGGCTCCGAGCCGTCAGCACAGAGCCCAGCGCTGGGCTCGAAGTCAGGATCCGTGAGATCGTGACCTGAGCTGAAGTCCAACACTCAACCGACTGAGCCACCCAGGTGCCCGTCCGTAAATTTGATTTAACAAAACACGCTTGCAGCATGTAGTATGTGCCCTTTATAATTATTACTTTATTTAACACCCCCTCCCCCAACTCTATGAGGATGGTGCTAACATCCTGCTCATTTTACAAATGCGCAAGTTGAAGCACACAGAAGTTAAGTGACTGGCCTAAGAGTGCCCATCCAGTAAGGGGCAGAGCCGGCTTTTGAACTCAGGCTGCAGAGTCGATGCTCTTAAGTCATATGCAACCCTACCTCCCAAAGGTACAAAAATAAGAGCACTGCTTGAGCACCATATGTATACTAGGCGCTATCACAGTGTCCTGCCTGGAACCCACCACCTGAGAGACCAGCATATAACTGCCACAGCTACACTGCAGCTAGGGTGATTAGGGTGATCAGAGCTATATCGTGCAGGCACCAAGGGCAGTTATACCGTGAAGTGGGGGGAGGGCAGGAGACAAGGGGATGAATTCCATCTGGTGGCGCCACCCACCGTGCGTTGTGCCAGGTACTTTCAAACATGTGATTTCACTTAATCCTTGTAAAAACCTCATAAGGAAAATGAAGGTCAGAGCAGTCAAGTAACTTACCCAAGGATGCACAGCATGCCACTGGCCCCACTCGGGCCTCTCTGATAGCCAGACCTGATGGCTTTCCAGTATACCAGAGCGTACTAGGACTACTTGCCAATTAAGGAAACGGGGCTTGGAGAATTCAAGTAGCCGGCCAAGGTCAACAGGTGGCAGGGGGCTGAGCCAGGATCTGAACATAGGTCTTTCTGATGCCTTGATGAGCAACTGTCAAGGTTTGGGGTTCTTCCTGGCCCGCTGTCCTCTGGGTCCCAGTGTGGAGGGAAGGAGACAAGGGAGCCTGTGCCCTTGACCCCCTGGCAGAGAGACCTAACCATGTCCATGAGCACTCAGGCCCCCTGAGGCTGGCTGATCCCCAGTGGTTGTGGACGATCAGCCAGTGCAGGTGTTGGTTTCAGTGGGGAGGACCGCACTGGTCCTCTGCTCTTACCTAAGGGGCCCTTTCCACTCTCCAGCCCCAGCCCTTGGCTCTAACAAGGCTTTGGAGACCCCCGCTGCGACCCACCTCTCCCGATTTAAAAAAAGAAAAGATAGTAAATATCGCCTCTCAAACTGTGTGCTATTTTCTTAAAAGCAGGGGCAGACAAAAAGGCCCCACCAATTTCTGCCTTGCCCTGGGCCCCATAACCACAGCTCCAGTTGGGGGACGGTGGAGGGGGGGTTCCGTCCCAGCACCGTGGGTGAGCAGGCAGGGGCCAGCCCGGCCTGGGTTGCCAACCCCCTAATCCCTCTCCGGTGGAATGTGCTTGATTTCAGGAGGCTAAGGTTTTGGGGTGGGGGAGCTGCAGAAGTCCCCTTGAAAAAGCCTAACGTTCAGGCAGGCTGTGGCCCTGCTGTTTGACGGTTCTTGATGGATGAGCCCCCGACCCTCTTGTCGAGCCTCCTTGTCCCCCCTCCTCACGCACCCCCCTCACTCTGTGAGGTCTGGCTTGTGCAAGGAAGCCTGTCAATGTTGGGACACGTTGGCCCCATGGCCTGCAGCGGGACGGAGGCCTCTGAGGGATGCCTGCTGTCTGGCCCTCTCCTCAGAGAGCTCCTGTAGCCCCCACGCCTCAGGGTTTTGGGCGCTTCCCTTTCAAAGCTGCAAAATTATTGCCATTAATGCCGCTTGTCTCCTGGAGGCACTCAAAGTACAGCGAAGGGGCCCGGGATGTGGAGGAATCGGGGCTGAATCTGGATTATATGCGGGGTTGACTTGGCGGGGTGTTGAGTGGGGGGTTTTGCCCTGGAAGGTGGCTGTTAGGATCACCCTGGGACTGCGGTGAATTTAGCTGTGGACCCCTGTGGAGATGTGGTTCCGGCCTGGGGCCCTCTGAAGGAACCATACCGGAGGCTGGCAAGGCTGCGAACAGCCAAGTGGCAAGTAAGGTTTCTAGCCCCATCCTGAGAATGAGTGACTCAAATTTTGTGCCCCTGGCACCCGGCTTGCCTTATCCTGGACCCAAACCCAAAGCCCCATTCATCTCCAACGGAAAGCCTGCCTTGATTGCTCCCATACCCAGTTCTGAGACTCTGTGGATCCAAGGCACCCCAGAGGAGCCCATATGGACAGGCTATGCAGTCTGGAGAACTAAGTACCCAGTTTGTGCATCAGCACGTGCAGGTCCTGGGATGCCGGACTTAGAGGAACCACTTGAGTGGACAAGTACTATTCAAGGCAGCTCTCTGCCCTCCAGAGCCTGCAATCTCAGAGGGAAGCCAAGGCCAAGTACCCTGGACCAGTGCCGTCCTGACAGAAGCACAGCGGAAGCTACAAATGTGAGCCACGGATTTAATTTTAAATTTCCAGACGTCATATTAAACAAGGAAAAAGAAACAGGTGAAATTCATTTTAATAACGTTATCATTTCAACACGAATTAACGTGAAAAGGTATCCACATATTCTACGTATTTTTGCGCGAAATTTTGTGAAAGCCATTGTGTCTCTTACATTTGCAGCACGTATCAGTGTGTGTTAGCCACACTTCGAGTCCTCAATAGCCACAGGTGGCTGGTGGCTAGTGACCGCCATGTAGCTAGGGCTGTGGGGACGGCACCTTCCTTTCAAGGGGAGAAAACAACCAGATGGAACGCACCAAGGTGTGGCGAATTTGGGGGCCTTGGAGAGGGGCCTGCCTAGGGACTCCTTCTTGGATACTTTTCAGTCTGGATTGGCCTGTTTTGCCTCTTGGCACGTTGAACACAATCTGGGTCCTGAGCTCCGATTCCCAGACCTGCGCTTCTAGAACCCCTGTTTACAGGGCCTCATCACGTGTGTCACTCAACAGGCAGCGTGAGGTAGGGGAGTTAAGCCCCAGACAGGAATCAAGACATGTAGCTTCCCACCCCAGCTACACTTTGAACTCTCTGATATGGGTAGGTCATATCCCCTCTTTGGGCCTCAGTTTCTCTGATGGGAAATGAGTGGGTGGCTTGGTTATCAGTTCACTGTTTATGAAGGTCATTGAAGGAGATTTCTCCATGCCTCTCACTGCCCATGCCACACCTAAATCCCAGCAGACTCTTTGAATGGCAGAAATGAAGGGATGATACAGGGGCTCCTGCACGCTTAGGGCAAGCCCACGGGGCCATAGAATAGAGGCCTTTAGATTGGCACCCTTTGCCAAGGCCCACTAAGTTGCCACCTGCTAAACACAATCCCTGCCCCCCCCCCCCCCACACACACACACACACTGCCACAGCTTTGGTTAACTCATGGGTGTATATTGAGTCCTCCCATAAGCCGGATCCTCAAAGTACTGCCGTTCAAGGGGCTGAGGTGTTGAGGTAAGGCACTGTCTCCTGATATTCAGCTGGATTGATTCCTGAGGACATCCCCTGTAAGCCCACTGCCTCTCTAGCCTAGATTAGTTGAGCAGATTCATTGAGAGATACAAGCAGGTCTTTGTCCCCAAGAAGCTTATGATCTAACCCGGACACTGATTATCCATGGAGAGCCAAGACTTCCACGAGGTGAATGCTAAGGCACAGAGGAAGATAAAGACAAGAGGGTAGAGAGGCTGCTGCAGGATGGGTGGTCAGGAAGTCCGCTGCAGGACGGGCTGGGATCTGAGCCAGCTTGGAAGAGGTGATGGATCGGCCCAAGGAGCCACAGGCCCGCAGATACGAGAGGATGTGAACACACAATGTGTTTGGACCCCCCCACCCCCACCCCACCCCGGCCCAAGTGAGAGCTGTGACTCAAGCCCATGGTCAGGCAAGGAGGCAGAAGCTCTAGGTTTGGGCGCTCGTGATGGATCAGACCAGGAAAGGTGAGTTCCAGGCCAAGGAAGCAGTAGCAGGGAGTCACTGATGGTTCCTGAGCAGGAGACATGCATAAGGAGGCGTTTTAGGCAGGTGGATCTGAAAGCAATATGTCTAGAGAGGCGGGCAGGCTGAGGGGAGAAAACCGGAGGCAAGAAATGGACTCAGAAGGTCCCACGACAGTCACTGTGAAAGTCATTAACACTCAAATCTTGTGCGAAGCCCTTCATTCCCCTTCTCTTGAATCCTCTTTCAATTCAGTAAAAGGACAGGGAGTGTCCCCATCTAACAGATAAAGAAGCTGAAGCTCAGAGGAATGAATTGATTTGTCCAAAGGGTCAAGTTGGAAAATCAAACTCAGGCTGTCTTTATCAAATCCTGAACTCTGCCTACTACCCTTTGCCTCGATGGTCCGGGAAAATGGGAGCCCGAAAGGAAGAGACCGGAGATGACCAAGGAAAGCTCTTGGGGTGGGGGAGGTACGTTCAGAGGGAAGTAAAACCCCGTGGAGCCAAGCATCCCTCAAAAGTTGTCACACTCAAGTACCGACCTGGTACACACCTGCTCCCGCTGGTGCTGAGGTGCCCTGGCCGCTAGCTAGTGAGGCCACCCACTGGGTAACTTTGGGCACATAACCTCTCTGAGCCTCTGTTTTCTCGTCTGTAAATTAACATACCTGCACACAAGGGGCTTGGAAAGAATGAACGAGATCATTGGGGTCCAGACAGCAATCTCTCAGTCGGTCCCTCAAGTCTAAGTTAGGCCAATCGGTTCCTCCACGTGCTGGCACACAGGTCTCCTTGTCCCCCACGATGAACCAGGAGACCACCGCCCTCCCCCTGCAACTTCTCCCAAACCTTATGCCACCTCTGTCTTCCTCCGGCCTCCCCTCCTCCCAAGCATACCCGCACATACACCTTGTTCCGTGGGGGCCCAAAGAGCTGAGGACTCAGAAGGCATTTCTCCAGTCTGGCAGAGGGCCCCCTAGAAACTGTGCTGATCCCCATGGGAATCACTTAGCAAGAGGAAAAGCCAGACCTTTGCCCTGGCTCTGCTCACAGGTGATGGGGTTAATCGGGAATTCTCTTTCCCTTTGCTCAGGGCTGTCGGTGAGGGTCTAGCTCCCTGATGACTTGGGGACACATTAGTCAGTGATAAGTGGGGCTTTCCAGCCCCTTTTATCCTGTTTACAATACATTGGCTCTCCTTGGACAAAACCCTGCTCCCCCCACCTCGCTCCTGGCTGTTATGGCTACATGAGACAATTTGCTGATGGACGGTCCATGAAGGGCAGCTTCCGTGGAGACCCCTCCCCACCTCCTGCAGCCCCCGGGGCAGCATCCCCTCCACCTGGTGGGTCCTGGAAGGAGCCACACATGCTTGGTGGTTTTTTTGTTTTTTGTTTTTTGTTTTAGCTTTGTTGCAGCCCCTGAATTCAGAAATGCCATCCTTTCTGTCTGCTCAGCTTTAATCGAGGGAGTTTGGGAGCAAACCCAGAGGCAATGAGATTATGTTTCTCTGGCTTTGGAGAGTGACTAGGGTTTTGTTGCTGTCCAAAGCAGAAGCCATCAGAGGCATCTTAACTTATCTGTGGCAAGGCCCTTTTTGGGTCAAAAGGCAGGATAGTACTACGTAGCCTGGACCTTGGCTCCCCTGTCCCACCGTCAGCTTGGCCAGGCATGTTCACTTCTCAAAGCTCAGCACACTTGTCTAGAAAACCAGGGTCCTGCCTCTCCCAGGTAGTTAGGAGCACAGAATGAGAACCTGCCGAGAAAGTCCTTAAGGAGGAGGCATTGTGTTCAGCACTCCGCCTCGATTTCAAGTGACAAGCCTTTCAGCAAGAGTGGCTCCTCTGATGCAGACAGCTTATAATCACCTAAAAGTCAACCTCAAATAATTCTGGGCCTCTGAAACGGCAGGCAAAGGTTCCAGCGTAGGTATGACAGCACATCTCTGTGTTTTAAGGATCTCTTGGGCATCATTCAAGAAGATGATGGAAAAGGGGAGGGAGTGGTTGAGGAGTGATAGGGTGTCTCGATGGGCTCTTATAGGCTGGTAGGGGAAGTGAGACATAGTCCCAGCTGACACAGGGGTGTGTGAACATCAGCACAGGTGGGATGGACAGTAGGGGCAAAGGGGGCTCAGGAGGAAACAGGACCAGAAGGTGCACTGGGAGGGAGGGGCAGAGACCAGGGTGGGGGAGCATAGGGAGCACTGACCGTTTGGGAGAAGGGCTAACAGAATTGCTCTATTCAATCTCAATTAGGGGGCCAGAGACACACAACAGATTCATTGGGTTTCAGAGATAAGAATTAAGTTCCATCAAGTTGGACAGATCACTTCCCTGCTTGCCAGGAATGCCCGGGGCCCGCTTCTCCATGCGTCTTATCTTTCGTGTATTTCAAGGTCCAGCTGAAATCTCGTCTCTTCTGGAAAGCCTTCTTTCATCATCCACATTCAAAGAGATCTCTTTCTTCTCTGCATTGTGGCAGAACTTAATTGTCTTCTCTGCGTCGTTGCCTTTTCATAAGCCCTGTACCCTGTCTCTCCATCTAGATGATAGACTTTTTTTTTTTTTTTTAGATGATAAACTTTTTGAGGTCAGGGGGCTATTGCTGCATAACAAACGACCTCCAAACTCAGTGGCTTAAAATACCACCCATTTTGCTATATCTCTTGATGTCCTGGGACAGGAATTCAGGCATAGGCTCAGCTGGGTGATTCTTCTTTTCCATTCTTCTTCCTGGAGAGGTCACTTGAGGGGTTCAGCTGGTGGATGGACTGGTATAAAGGTTACGAGCTGGCTTCACCTACATGTCTGGGGCCTTGGCTGGAAGAGTTGGCTCAGTTGGGGCATGTTGAGTGAAGCACCTACACATATAGACTTTCCAGAATGATGGCCTTAGGGTAATTGGACTTCTTCCAAGGTGATTTGGGGTTACCAGCATAAGCCTTCCAAAGAGCTGGGTGGAAACTGCAAGGCTTCTTATGACCTGGCCTTGGAAAACCCAGAGTTTCTCTTCTGTCACATTATATTCATTAAACAAGTCACTAAATCCAGCTCAGATTAAAAAGGAAATGGAATTCGACTCCATCGTTTAATGGGAGCAAAAAATATGAAACCACCTTTATTCAACTACACGCTATAGTCCTAAGACCCAGGCAAGTAAAGTCCCTGGCCAAGGACCCAGGCCTCAGTGGGCCCCACACTTTGGAGTGCTATTTTTGAATCTTTCTAAACCCCCCTTCAGTGGAGGCAATCATTCTAGTCTGTTTCTCCTCTTCAGGGTACTCTCCAAACTCCCGTCCCATGCATGGGACTGACCAAGTGCCCTGAAAAGCTTCAGGGCCCATGCCTGTGGGTTGTCCAGGGAAACCTGGTGAGCATATTGCTTCTATCCACCAGCACAGTATTTCTTTTGTGGCATTGCATAAGATCAGGCTGCCTGCGTGGTAGTGACTTGCTGATTTGGGGTGATTCCCATTCACATTGGATACAAGATGAGTTCAGGATTCTGGGGTACTGACAGTCGACCATTGGCGCTTGGAGTTAAGCCACCTGTTTGGGTCTGTGCCATGGCACTTGCCGGCCTGTGTTCTGACCACAAGGCTGCCTCCACTCTACAACACACCAGAATAGTGGGGCTCCCCACCTCCACCTGGTAAGGGTGGTCATCCCACACCCACCACAGGCTTTGCACTGCAGGTCAGGCAGTGCTCCAGAGGTGGCCATGCCTATCTTCTGCTGGAGACCATTACTCTGCCAACTGGCTTTTACAATCAATGTCTTTCCCTTCTTTTGATCACTGTACTGACGCCACGAGCCTCTGGGTCAGTCTTAGGTAGGGCGAGGTGAGGGCCATGCATCCCTTACATGAGTGGGACTTCTCTTTTTGTTTCACCCATGCACCTGTAGCCTAACTACCCTTTGCCCTCTGCCAAATGGTTTCAGTATGTGGAAAGCAGTGTTGCAGTCAACACTGAAAGAGATCATATTCTAGGAAAGCTGTGATTAAGGCCTAACAAATTTCAAGAAAAAAAAAAAAACATAGTTGGAAGATATATTATTGTAAATTTATACTGAGTAATTCTGAACAGTGAATTATTATTCATATTTTCCTGCATACTCTAGGGAAAACGTGCCATTAGTGTCATCATCAATGAAGCACAGTGACAAACTTTGGGTCATTGGAAGTCAGCATTCACGTTCAGTGTGAAGGATGACGCAGCATCACGAGTAATAATGTAACTAGCATTAAATAAATAAATCAAGACTCGGTTCAGGTATCATCTCCTCTTTGAAGCCCTCTTGAATCCCCAAACTAGGCTAAGTGTCACTTCTCTGTCATCACACAGGTCCTAATTACCTCTATCCCACACTAGCTACATAGTATTCTAATTATTTCTGTAGATGGTTCCCTCCTGTGTAGATGTGTATATTAAAGAACTTCTATGGCAAGCTGATGTATGTTTTACTCATCTTTGTGCCCCAGTCCTTGCACTGTGCCTGATATGTAGTATGAACTCAATGAATACCTGTATGGAGAGTCATGGAAAGACACCACCGGACTAAGTCAGGTAGACTCTGGTGAGCCTAGAAAAATAGTTCTAGTAGAACAAAGGAGAGGTTGGAAGGCAAGCTACCCATAGAGATGTTGACAGGGTAGATCTGTTGTCTATGTGGTTTAGTCATAAAAGAAATGAGAAGTTTCAAGTGCAGCAAGATGGGGAGATGGAGTTTTCTTCTCTTTAGAGAAAGGCCATGTCCATATAAACACCTTAGAGACTGAGAAGCAGAGGAGAGGTCTTCTGGACCTCAGTACCCTTATCTGCCTAACCCACCTCACCAGGAAGCTGTGAGGTCCAAAGAAGAGCAAAATATTGGCATAAAAATTCTTTGAGAAAATTTAAAATTTCTATCCAACCTCTAAAGGCTTCTAACTACTTATAGAATTAAAAAAGAAACCTATAAATAAAAATCTAAGCATGACATTTAAGATCCCCCATGATCTGGCTCCAGCTCTCCTTCTAACACTATTACTGCCCCCAAGCCCCCTAAACCCAGCCACAGAAGGTCTATGTTCTTTCCCGCTTTTTTCCTTTTCTCAAGCTATCCCCTCAGCTTCAAATGCCCTTCCCTTCATCTCCATTAGGCCAACAAGATCAACATTTACAGAGTAGTGAGCTTGTGTAAGATACTGTTAAAACTCTATTGATTCTTGAAGGCCCCATTCATAGGCTGTTTAGTCCATGAACCCTTCTTGCTTTTCTCCAGAATATCAACTGTAGTACTTACTCGACCTGAAAATGTTGCTTGAGGGCGTGACTAACCCTCTCAACAGGCTATGAGAGAAGATGAGAGATTTGAGGGTTCTATTACTTGTATTCCTCCTCCAATATCCGTGCCTGGTAATAGCAGGTGCTCATTAATAAATATTAGAATAAGTGGGAAAATGTTAGGGAAAGAACGTACATGGGTGGACGGTCTCTTAGGACACAAGACTGGGTGGGCTCCAGGATACAGGAAAATAAAAGCATCAACTTGTCAAAGGAAGAGGAACATCTCCTCCCTTGGGAGGAACTGTAGATAAGCCTGGAGGGTGGACATGGGTTAGGTCCACGTGGAGAGACCGAAGCGTCCAGATCCTTCAAGTCTTAACTCAAATGCCACCTCCTACATTAAGTCTTTCCTGAATCTCCGACGGGGCTGACCCTAGCTCAGCTGTCTCTTTGGACTTTCTCCCTTGCAGCTGTTTATTTGTACCCCTATCTCACTTCCTTTCCTAGACTGCGACCTCTCTTGAGGGCAAGAGGAACCGGTTTCCCCACAGCACACAAGACACGGTTACCACTCATTCATTGGGAGTTTATTGGAAGGATAAATGGGGGGGGGGGGGGGGGGAGTAGTAACCGGACATATTTGACATAGGAGATGCTTGCGCACAGGAGCCCAGCGGAGCGCAAGCTCCAGACCCACAACTGAGCAGTTTACTGGGAAGCAGAGCGAGAACAGCCCCCCCAAGCCTGCCTCCGCTGGGGAATGGCAGGAGTCCACCAGCTCTCCTGCAGCTTTGCTCTGAGGACCTCACGTCCCTACTTCTCCGACTGCCCTTGTCAACGCCTGACTCGATGCCGAAGCCCGCCCCCCTACCCACAACTATGCTTCCTCGTCCCGGATCTGCGGCAGTGCCTCTGACTACTCTTAGCCTTTTTGTCCGGGCCTCTTCTCCGTCGCCCTCCTCTTCTGTCTCCATCACCACCGGCAGGGCGCGCGCCGGGGCAGCCCTGGCCGGCAGGAGGGGGCGGGTCCTGCGACCGGGAGCCGGCAGCCGGAAGCCGGACGGGGGGGGGGGCCGTGAGGACGTGTTCCAGGGAAGCCAGGGCCGGACCCGGCGGGGCCGGCGACGTGGAGCCGCTGTACCAGCAAACGCACAAGTGAGGGCCGCGTCGGGGCACGGGCGGGGGCGCAGCCAGGCTGGGCGAGGCCGGCTCCCCTGGCTGGGGCCTCGGGCGCCCGCCAGTGTGGAGGCCGAGTCCTTCCGCCGGGGCGCTGCCGGGGGCGGCTCGGAAGTTCTGTCTCTGGCGGGATGCCCAAGTCGGCGGCGGATGGAGGGTCCGGCCTGATGCGTGGGGACGTTGGGCCGGACGGCTCATGGGATCTTCGAGGCCGCGACTACCTGCTAAGTAGACTAGGTGAAGGGAAAGTCACACTTACAGATGATAAATTGTTTGTCCAGCACCTGCCAACTCACTGCTCTGGGTTGGTAGAGATGGTGGGAGTCAGGGCCCCTACACCTAGTTTACTATTCACTTGGAGAGCCCAGGGACGTCCGAAAAAAATCTAAGGTGTGGCAGGATTGGATGGAGTGTAAAGGAACAATACAAACGGAATCTTCTTTAGTTTAGAAAGAGCCATCATTGAGCTAAGGTCGTCAGAATAAGTTTCATTGTAACTCACAGCTCCTAAATGACGTCGGCCCCAACTCTTGATTGACACTAATCTGTTGTTGCTGCTACACTTTTTTCCCTTTTCTTTTGATTTGGTTTATACCAGAGACCATAATGATGAAGTGTTTGGTTTGAGTGCAAATATAAAACCTACTTTGTAACAGTTTTAAAACGGAGCCCTTTAAAATAGGGAGCCCTATTCTCATATAAAAAGTATAAGAAGGGACGGGTCGCCTGTGTGGCTCAGTCGGTTGGACATCTGACTCTTGATCTCAGCTCACGGCTTGATCTCTGGGTGGGGAGTTCAAGCCCTGCGTTAAGCTTCAAGCTGGGCGTGGAGACGACTTTAGAAAAAAAAATTTTATATCTATATATATGATGGAACTTAAATAATCAGACCTGTGAGTCCATTGGAAAAGGAATGAAATAGAATTATTTTTGTGTTACTAAGAAAGGACAGATCTTTTAGTGTGTCTTTCCCCTGAAGTATTGAACCAGTCCTGGGAGTTCTGGTTCTAGACTTCTTTTTCTGATCTATAAAATGTTAGTTTGGAGCTCATAAACTTTGAGGCTCCTTTCAGCTTCATGATACTGGTGATTGAGTGTCTTAAAAGGAAACACACAATCCTGCGAGCGTCAGCAATTAACTTTTGCAGTTGCAGAAATTAATGATTGAGGCTGAATTGACACAACAGTAACTGAGCATCTTAATTTTACTGGAACTTTGAACCCACTTTGTGGTTATCTCTGGCCATGTCCCTGACAGTACGTTGGAATGAAATCAGTACTTGAAAGTTCTGTATCTTGAAAACTCCTTCTTAACTGCCTGAGCAATGAGTGGGGGAGGGAGGGGAGGTGAAAATCAGAATAAACATTTTATGCTTAAGTAATACTGCATTAGGATGAACTTTATAGATGAATAAGTGGCCAGGCTTCTATTTTTGATATTCAAGTGGTTGTAGAGGTGTCTATATTTGTCCCCTGTATAGTCTAGGATCACTCAGTGCCCTGGACCTTATTATCTCTAGAGATTCTTTGCGGTTTTAATTTTTTAAAAAATATTTATTTTTGAGAATTAGAGTGTGAGTGGGGGAGGGGGAGAGAGAGAGAGAGGGAGCTACAGAGTCCGAAGCAGGCTCTAGGCTCCAGGCTGTCAGCACAGAGCCCAAAGCGGGGCTCGAACCCACGAATCGTGGGATCATGACCTGAGCTGAAGCCGGACACTTAGCCGACTAAGCCACCTAGGTCCCTCTATCCCTAGAGCTTCCGATTCAGTAGGTCTGGAGCACAAGAAGCTCTATTTTTAACAAGCTCTCCAAGTGATTTTGGTGAGCAGCTGGGTGTGAAAACTGTTACCTTATCTGAAGACCAGTTTTTCCCTTTTTTTGATTTTGCCTTCTGGTGAGAGGCTAAATGTAGAAGCGGCAAGGTGGGTGAGGTGAAAATGACCAGATGGTTCCCACTACTTTTAAGTAAAGCAAAAACAACCACAAATGTTTGTATGATGCCGTAAAGGTTACACAGCAATTTCATATTGCATTTGGATCTATGAGCCTTTAAATAGTTGTGATTATTGATTCATGTGTGTACCCTGTTTTATCGGAGACTGAGGCACCAAGGAGTTAAATGGCTTGTTCCTGGTTCCTCAGCCAGTCCATAGTGGGACCAGAACTTGCAACCAGTATCTTTTAACTCTAAAACTGTTCCCTGCTCGTAGGGGTCAGAGGCAGCATGGATACAAAATAGGTGTATATGAAAGGATGAGAGTAGTTCCATGGACTTTAAAAAAGCAATTTCATTTCTACAGACTGGATTTGTTTGTTTGTTTGTTTGTTTGTTTGTTTTTAGTCAGCAACAGTGACCTTGTTTTCTTACTATTAGGTCTCTCTGCTTGGTGATGTCATTACCTAAGCCCACCACGGACCCCATGTTGGACAGGGCTAAGACTTCTGGTTTCTAGTGTCCACCTGCCCCCCCCTCCCCCGCCCGCCCCAAGTCCTGCCTGTGCATCACCTGTTCCTTACTGGCTTCAAGTGTGTTGTCTGAATTCCCAGTTCGGTTTAAAACAGACTTGCCACATAGTAGTCCCCCCTATGCCATGCCTGCTTGCTTTGTTGTTTTGCATTTGATTTCCTCCCAGGCATGAAATGTAGAGATTGGAATCATTTTCTTGGCCGTATCTCTTCTAGTTCATTCAGAGCATTCGGAGCTTAGGTGGGAGAAGTCAGTATTGTTTCCCTGCAACTTTAAAGTTTGTCCATTTTGGCTTAGAAAACGGTATAAGCCACCTGAAGGGTGTTTATAGGGTGAGTGTTGCCATCATCTCTCACCCTGTCCTCATAGACTTTAAAAATTGGAGGGGACTGGCAAAATCTTCCATTCCAACTCCCTTTAGTCAGGAAGACCCTTTATAAAACCCGAAGCAGTTCATGTACCCTGTGTTTAAACATGCAGGAGCTCTTTTTCTTCTTCCTTTTTTTCTTTTTTTCTTTTTTTTTAAGTTTAGAGAGAGAATGAACACGAGTTGGGGGGGCGCGCAGAGAGAGGGAGAACCCCAAGCAGGCTCCCAGCTGTCAGCGCAGAGCCCTCCCGACACGGGGCTCGAACCCATGAACCATGAGATCATGACCTGAGCCTACCAAGAGTCGACGCTCAACTGACTGAGCCACCCAGGCGCCCCCCTTCTTCCTTTGCTTGAAGAGAGAGAGTTCATAATTATTCTGGGGTTTTTGTGGGGAGGGGCAGGTTGAGCTGAAAGCTACCCTCTTGAATGGGGCTCTTGGTTCTGGCTCTCCCTTCAGGAGCCGCAGTGGAGAATGAGCCCATTCCTCTGCCTGTATGTCAGCTCTAGGTATTTGAAAAGCACCAGCTGCCCCATTTTAATGGAGGGTTTTTTTTCTCTTTTCTTTTTTCTTTTCTTTTCTTTTCTTTTCTTCTCTTCTTTTCTTTTCTTTTCTTTTCTTTTCTTTTCTTTTCTTTTCTTTTCTTTTCTCAGAGGCTTATTATCACTAGCTCTTTTGACCATTCCTCTTCATGACTTGACTTCTAGACTCTTTCCCGGTCATCCTCTTCATCCATCTTCCATCAGGGGAAGTCTTTATTTTTTTATTTTTTTTTTCAACGTTTATTTATTTTTGGGACAGAGAGACAGAGCATGAACGGGGGAGGGGCAGAGAGAGAGGGAGACACAGAATCGGAAGCAGGCTCCAGGCTCTGGGCCATCATCAGCCCAGAGCCCGACGCGGGGCTCGAACTCACGGACCATGAGATCGTGACCTGGGTGAAGTCGGACGCTTAACCGACTGCGCCACCCAGGCGCCCCCAGGGAAAGTCTTTAATAGGGGCCTTTAACAGACAGCTCCCAGGATGGAATGCCACTTGATATTGTACATTGGGGACTTTTTAAAAAAGTCTTAAGTGGGAATGCTTTTCATCCCTGACAAATTTCATCTTACTATTTTAGCCTAAATGAAAATATTACTATTTGTTTTGTGGTACAACATCCTAACCTAGGCTCATTAGCACAGAGTGATGTGCAAATGTCATCAACGTAAGTTGGTTTGTTAAAAAATCTTGAACAAAACGTAGAGCTGAAGGCAGTCCTGTGGTAGAATGCTGGAAATCTTTGCTAGCATCCCTTGGGTACCATTATTTAGCCTGCCATGAAGCCCTCGTCCTTAAAGTTTAAAGTATTTGTCAATCCATGGGAGAAATGTACTATCTCATTATTTTGACTTTGCATTCTTCTGATTACTAGTCAAGTGGAATAATAGATATAGATATAGATGTAGATATGGATATAGATATAGATACAGATATGTTTGGGTTTTCTTTTCTGTCATTTGCTCTTTGCCCATTTTACAAAAGTGCTTTGACTTTTCCTGTTGATTTGCAGCATTTTTTAATATACTCTAGACATTAGTCCTTTCTTATCTGCCGCGGGTATCTTCCAGTCTCTGCCTGTCTTTTTATTTTTTTAGAGCGTCTTTGGTGTAGACAGGTGTTTTGTTTTAATGTAGTCAAATTGACGAGTCTTGTGGTGTGTGTGGTTTGGGGGACAGTATTGTTTTTTGCCTTGTTTAGGAAATTCTTCTTCAACCTGAAGTCATAGTATGCATTCCTGTATTTTCTCCAGAAAATTTTGAAGCCTTGCCTTTTACATTTGGGCTTTAAACCATCTTGCGTTTCTTTTTGTGTCTGGACTCTATTCTTTGCTCCTGGGTCAGGGTTAGGGTTTGTCTGTCTCCGCACTGCAATGATGTTGTTTTGTTTGGTTTTGTGTTGTTATTATGGCTTTGTCATAAGTCCTCATAGCAGGTGGACCAGGTCATCCCTCTCATACTTGATTCAGAGTTGTCTTGGATACTCTTTGCCCCCTGCCCCCCTCCCTTTTTTCTTCTGTTCCCGTTCCTGTCAACACTGCTAATTTTCACATTTGCTCTATGAAGCTGCCATTGACAACTTACCTCATGGCCTACGTGCAGGCCTTCGGTAAAATCCGAATTGTCTTCCCATCGGCGTCGCCGTGCAGTCCTCTTGCTGTCTCTGTGGTTACCCTGACCCAGATGTTGGTTAACTCAAGCTGTGTTCCTCCATCTACCTCCGTACCTCCACGTGCCCTCATTCTACACTATCAGGACCTATCTTACCGGAGGAGCAGTCTGGTCCCTCCATCTCTAGTGGTGATTTCTAGTTTCCTTTCAGGGCCGTGGGTCTTACCCAGGTGCGCTCAGACTCAGTAGAGCGCTGGCCTTGCTTCTGGTGCCGTGGGTCATGTTTAGAGTCCGCAGGAAAGCCCTGGAAAAGACAAGACAGAGTTGAAACCCAGTTTGGGCTTCTGGCTTGCATTGGTAAATTTGGGTTCACAGAGTGTGGTGCCCATGGTGGAGGCTGGTTGCTGACCTTTCCCTCAAGGGTTGGAGGTGATATAGTTGCTCAGCAGACTGCTTTCCTGTGGCTCTGATGTGAGAGACCGGAAGCACCAGGAGCCTGTTGTTGGGGTAGCATAGGCAGTATTCCAGAACTGATCGCAGACGACTGCTAGGAAGGGCTCTGGGGGTGACCTTGGTCAAGCCCCGAGGAGCCTCCGGAGAGCACGCTAGGGCCCGCCACCTGAGACCACGCTGGCGAGCCAGGGTACGGTGTCGCATTTCCCAATGAGGTGGCACTCGCCTGGGATTGCCAGGGAAAGGCCTTTACCGGACGGGACATCCCCGTCTTTCAGGACCTTCCTCTGATAGTTTTCTCGCACTGATCGCCTCATCCCTTCTCCCCTCCGACCCCTACTCGCTTCCGGGCAGGCCCACCTGCTTGTAATCCACGTGCCTTTTTGCCGATCCTTTTCTTCATCTCTTCCCTCATCAGGTCAAGCTTCTGTCTTCAGAGTGCTCTTTAGAACTCACTTGACGCCACCGGGTTCCGCCAGCTTTTACTCTTATTTTCTTACGTTTCCTTGGCACCACGCCACTGCGCGGAGCCCCTCGGCTTCCTTTTTGTTTACACTTACATGTAGTGATGTTCCCCTAAATCTTCTTGGGACTTGTCATGTCTCTCTGGCCTGTTGTTCCTAATTACATTGTTTCTCAAGGACAAGGATTATATCTTTCTTGCCCTTTGACTCTCCCTAGTACAGACCAGCGCTCAGCACATCGGGTCAAAGAACAGAGAGTGGGATTGGCTGGGTCCGGATTGAGGTTTATCACTTGCTGTGTGACCTTGAACAAGTTACATAACCTTTCTGGGCTTCGGTTGTCTTATTTATAAAACGAAGATGATAATGGTCCTTTCCGCATAGGGTTATTGACTTTGCAGAATGTCTCCGATGTGGCAGGCACTTAGTAAGCGCCGCCTGTTAGTGTTACAAAGTAAGTTAGTGTTCTTATTAATATTCATGGTAAAATATTAGAAACCGGGCCAAAACATGTGGCCTCAAGTGCCACTTAACAAAGTTTACAGTTCAGTGATGCTGTCGATTTAAATCAGTTACACGTTGGCATCAGAAAGTTTGTCTTTCCTGACCGAAGCACTGTCGATGACTCCTGTCTCACTCATTTCCTCTCTCTTCCTTGGATAGGCAGGTCCACGAGATCCAGTCTCACGTGGGACGCCTGGAGACCGCGGACACGCAGTCTCTGCACTGTGAGTAATTAACTATGGAGAGCAGAGTCCTTTCTCCCGATGACACGATGCTAATGGGCTGGGTTTCCTGACCGCCTTGCTGCCTCAGGGGCTTAATGATTCCATGCCGAAGGAGTTCTGTTGTTAGGGGTGGACAGAAAAACCCTCTGGCAAAGCCTCTGACTTCTCTCATTGCGCCCCGTGGAATCCCACAGGCCTTATCCCCCATTACCCCTCAACTCACCCTGACAGGGCCCTGTGGGAATGGACCTCCTCTCCTCTGTCTTAATCTAATTACCGAGCCCTGGGAGGAATGTACTCCGTACAAACTCAGAGATGTTTAACTGGAATTGGTCATTTCTTCTGAGCTGAGAACGGTGGCTTTTTAGGAGGATTATTCAGAAACGAATAGCAACATTAATTAGTGTAGTTCCCACACTGTGGTTTCATTTGAGAAGAGTGCTGCTTTCTGTTTTACAGTTTTCTGTTGGCCAGAAAAGGTCCTTTCTCTGAGCTGGCCACAACAGATGCCACTGGTTGCCCACACGTTGCTGAAGCCACCCGTTCACCTCCCCACCTGGCTGTCCTCATGCCCTTTTCTGTTTGCTCATGCCTCCTTTTCGGAGCATCGAAAGCATCTCTTTTCTGGGTTCTGTGCCCCACCCTGTTCTAATCTAGAGTGCATATGTTAGCTGCTGCAGGTTGGCCTAGGAGGGTCACATTGCTTCTTTACTGTCGTGTCTTTATTGGGCAAGAAGCAATCTGGGTACCTTTTTTTTTGGTTAATGTTTGTTTGTTTGTTTGTTTGTTTGTTTGTTTGTTTATTTATTTATTTATTTGAGAGAGAGAGAGAGCACACAAGCAGGGGAGGGGCAGAGAGAGAGGGGGAGAGAGAGAGAGAGAGAGAATCCCAAACAGGCTCTGAGCTGTCAGAGACCCTGGTGTGGGGCTCGATCCCACGAACCGTGAGACCGCAACCTGTGCTGCAATCAGCAGTCGGGCACAGTCGGATGCTTAACCGACTGAGCCACCCAGACGCCCCCCTGGGTGCCCTTTTTGTACGCGGTTTAGTTCCTATCCATCTGCTTTGTTTGCCTTCCCAGCAGTCTCACTGTCACATGATTAGAAATGGAAAAGAGGCCATGTTGACTGTTTATCAAGAGGGATAAGGAAAATGACTGTATTTATCATATCTTTACCTCTGTGGATTCTTTCCTGGGCCTTTCCTAGTGATATTCAGTCTATTTTGGGGATTCCAGCATCAGCCTGCCCGTCCTTATGGAAAGCCTCAAGGGAGCTCTTCCCTGTGTTTCACACACTAATCTTCCCCTTTGTGCTTTTTTTTCTTTTAACCTCATTACTGTAGGGAATTCAATTGGCAGCCTTCTTACTAGATATTTCTAACTCGTATCTGAGAATAATCTCAAAGGAAAAGAGACCTCATTCTGTTTCAGAAGATACTGCATTTTGCTTAAAATATTTTATTTGGACAACCCAAATATTCATTGTATTTTCTAAAGGCAGGAAATATATTTCTACAGACTTATCTGTAGCTTTTTAAACAATTGGCATTGCTATGACATTAACAGCTACATGTATATATGCGTGTGTGTGTTTAGAGCGACATTTACAGAATCCGTATCACTTGAATTTTTTTCCATTATTCAGTACGATATGCGTTTTTCTCCTTTTCGAATGGGTTTCTTTGAATTTATTGGATATGGAAAAAGACATGTTTATTGTATCATTCTAATTTAAGCTGTCTCTTTTCCAGCAATTACTCTTTTTTTCTCTTTTGTGCAGTAGTAGAAAACGAAATCCAAGCAAGCATTGACCAGATATTCAGCCATCTAGAACGTCTGGAGATTCTGTCCAGCAAGGAGCCCCCGAACAAAAGACAGAATGCCAAACTGTGAGTGTTGTGACGCCTCTTGTCCAGGGGAGGCTGTCAGATATTCTGAAAATCCATTTACACATTGAAAAACTGAGACTCTGTGAAGATGGAGTCCCTCTAAAGGGCACGGTTTCGTTTCAATGATATTTCCTGAAAATAAAAAGCCTGTGAGGTTAGGGGCTCAGAAGCCTGTGTCTCCTTACATTGGGTCATTTTGAAATTTTGCCTCCAATACCGTTTTTCTGGCCAGACCCGTGGCCTTACTTGAAGCCTCCAGCAGCCAGGGAGGTGTGCACTGCCCTCTGGTTCCTGCTGCATTCTTGGATTGAGATGAAATCTTGCCCTTAATCACTTCAGTCAGCCGATTTATAATGAAATAACTGATCTAACATTTGATACTCCGCCATGAAATTCAAATGAAAACCCTCACCACCTCCAGCCCAGCCCCTGCTCCCAAAAGTTCTTATGAAACTTTGTTGTTGCTTTACTCGAAAGGTGCCCTTGGGCTCCTTCTTGAAAAGCGATATAATCCGTGGCAGGTCAGGGAGAGGTCGTTGAGCCTGCTTCCTGTCACCTGTTCCCTGTCATGCATCCAGAATCAGAGACCAGCAGATGCTTAAGTAAAGCTGTTGGGATCTCTTGTGCTACAACCGTACTTTAACCACAGGCCGCTTCTTTGTTTTCAACATCAGTGATCAAAATCAGATCATTTTGGTGGGGACAGCATGCAGTGGTGTAGGGAGAAGTAAGGAAGCATCTTTCTTGAATACGAAGGCTGGCCGCTCAGAATGTGCGGCCCTGGGTTTCTGGAATGTAATCTCTGTCTCCATCAATTCCAGTCGTGTTGACCAGTTAAAGTGTGATGTCCAGCACCTGCAGACTTCTCTCAGAAACTTCCAGCATCGGCGATACGCCAGGGAGCAGCAGGAGAGACAGCGAGAGGAACTTCTGTCTCGAACCTTCACCACTAACGTAAGCCAGGCTCCTGGTTGGGGGGCGGGAGGGGGTGGGGGGGCAGTGTCTACAGGCACTCGGCAGCTCGTCGCCACTGAAACTCGGGTCCTGGAGCTTCATCTTTGTAGGGGGTGTCCGCAGCCGATGGACTGGAAGTAACAGTGGGCTTTGTGCCTTGCCACAGACACTAGACCTAGACAGGGAACCTCCTTCTCTAACACGAAAACCCGAAGTGGAAGCAGTTAAAGTGAAGGAGTGGGCAGGGGTGAAAATGACCTGGGTTTGACTGAGAGGTGGAAGTTCCCATGGTGGAAACGGTTTCTGATCAGGTAGAGACAGATGATGAGAACGGAAACCATTTGTCACGAGGGGCAGCATTTCAAAGCTGCCTGCAGGCACTTGCCACCGTGCTGTGTATGTGTGTGGTTCCCGTGTCAGATGCCTTAAAATGTTTTTGCCCCAAATCTGAGCAGCAATTTGGAGGAATTTGTTAACAGGTCTTTTGTTTTGGATGGATTGCTTGACTTGAGCCTGTTCGAAAGTGGCCTGGTTGGTGTGCATGTTTGGTTTTTGGGAGACCCTTGCCCCTGCCCCTCGGTCTTAATAGGATCCATTCCTGCACATGGCTGTTGATGGCTAGAGGACACACTGGCCTTTTTCAGGTCCCTTATAATGTATTTCCACCAAGTGAGGTGGGTTTTGGGTTGTTTTGTTTTAACAGAGAGGTTCATTTTCTAAAGAGGTCTTAGCTCTCTAAGCCTGCCCTCAGAATTCAAATCAGCCCACGTTTCACAGATGCTTAAGTCTCTCTGCTGTGTCCACACTTGCGGCAAATTTCCCCGAGTGTTTCAGAATGTGCCTGTGTAGTTTCTGCTTCTCTAGAGTAAGCAGTCAAGTAACACTGATTAACAATTCAGAAGTGTGATGAGGACGTGTTGGAGGCATAGTGGTAGGCGCAGCTGTCTGTCTTCCTTCCTTCCTTCCTTCCTTCCTTCCTTCCTTCCTTCCTTCCTTCCTTCCTTTCGGTAGTTTCAAGTTTTCATAGCTGCCTTTCAAAAGTGTAATGAACTCTACAACATGCCAAAAGGTGTGTGGGCTTTTGATCACTATGGCATTGGGTACTCAGACCTCTTTTAGGTCAGGGATGGTCGCTCAGAATTCTTTTGTTTGCATATCAGCTCGGTGCGGTGCTCTGCACGCAGTGCCCCTTAATCAAAGTTGACTTTGCCAAATGAACTTCTTGCCGGTCACTCTGTGAGCTGGAACTATGGTATGTTTTTCTGAGTGATAATGCCCAATTAGGTCTACCCTTTCAGGCGGAAGGGTAAGAACGATTTGTATACAGAAGGCACTCAATAAACGCTTGTCGAATGAAGAGAAGCCTCTCTTTGATTCGTTCAAACACTGGAGTCTTGTGACCCACTGAGCATTAGCTGTATGCAGAACATTGTTGAAGATGCTTGTGAAAGTAAAGCTTGTGAAAAAGTGAAAAGCTGTGGTCCCCGCCTGCTTCTCGAAACGCTCCCGTGTTAGCAGGGGCACTGAGAGCAGGTGCATGAAAAGTGATTCTGAACGTATGCAGCAAGGAAGAGGTGGTTGAACCTCTTCGTGGTGATTGAAAGAGGGGAGAATGACCGGGCATGGCAGAAGAATGTGCGATTGTCGGGAGGCGGGAAAGAAGGGAACTATGGCCAGTCCTGACTGCCTTCTGTATCCAGTCCGCTTCTGGTGTAAACTTAGAGCCCTGAGGCCAGTCTCAGTGTTTCTTCCCACAGGATGGTTAAGAGGGCCGGCTCTGCACTCAGTAGTGAGATACAGGCCCCGCTGGACTGAACAGCTCTGTGTGATCTTAGACCTCTCTGAGCTTCAGTTTCTTCACCTCTAAAATGGGGATAGTACAGTAACTGTGTTATAACGTTAGGATAAGGATTAAGTGAGCTTAGGGTAATGGGCATCAGGGTGGAAAGTACTTGATCGGTGTCAGTTTTTTTCTTCCTTCATTTCTTTACAGCCCTTTCTGGACCGCTGAGGAGAATTGTCCCATCCCGACTACCCATTAGGCCTTCGTCTCCTTTGTCCTTAGTCAGACTCCGTCTAAGTGCAGCGACAGCTGTAGATAAAACAGCTGCAGAACAAAAGCAAACCTGTAATACTGTGTTAAGGGAAAGCCAAGGAAAGGAACATTTGGAACAAGCTAAGTTAATAGGGGAGTAGTCAGAGAAAGCCTTCAGGAGAAGCCCAGCAAGACCTTGCAGGACTGATGTTCCTTCTTAAGTGGTGGTCATGGTGGAGAGGCAGGAATTCACAGGCCGTGTGCATCTGGCTGTCTCTCTGGCTTGGCCTTGGCCGACAGGCGGAGCAGTCAGACCCGCTGGGACCCCAGGAGCTGACCAGGCGGCAGAGCTAATCCTGTGCCTGCGTCTCTTTCACAGGACTCCGACACGACCATCCCAATGGATAGCTCGCTGCATTTCAACTCCTCCCTCCAGAAAATTCACCATGGCATGGACGACCTCACCGGAGGCGGGCACAGTATGCTGGACGGACTGAGGGCCCAGAGACTGACCTTGAAGGTGGGGGCTTTTCTGGGGGACAGGGAGGAGGCCCTTCGTTCTGGCCTCATCCACCAGTTGGGTACCCGCGTTGACGTCTTGGTTACGTATCCTCGCGTTTTGTTACTTTGGTGGTGAGACAGAGCCCTGAGTCTGGGGTCCTTTCTTTTGGAGCTGAAGTATGAGGAGTCCACAAGTGACCACCTTCCCTTCGCCCGCAGCTGCTACTTGTGCTTGCGACGAACCATAATTTGGCATCACTTGGTATCTGGGTCTTTTTCCGTTTACTGAACTTACCATGAAAGTGGCTGCTACGATAGGCACCACTGAGACCAAGAAATCCCACAACTGCCGAAATTACAGAATGCACGATTCTGAGAAGGCACACGTGGCCACACGTGGCCCCTCGCCCTCACGTGGTTTCCCGGAGAGCCCCTCCTGCCGACCACCTGATAGCCGAGACCTTTTGTGCTCTTTAAAAAAATTTTTTTTTTTCAACGTTTATTTATTTTTGGGACAGAGAGAGACAGAGCATGAACGGGGGAGGGGCAGAGAGAGAGGGAGACACAGAATCGGAAACAGGCTCCAGGCTCCGAGCCATCAGCCCAGAGCCTGACGCGGGGCTCGAACTCACGGACCGCGAGATCGTGACCTGGCTGAAGTCGGACGCTTAACCGACTGCGCCACCCAGGCGCCCCTACACCTCCTGGTTTCTAACGGTCTGGACTTAGGACAGGGCATGGCTGGGATGGGTCACCTCTGCTCCATGATGCTAGAGCCTCAGCCGGAAGATTCCACGGCCGGGGAGGAGAATCATCTGGAGATTCACTCCCATGTCTGGTGCTTGATGTCCGCTGCGCTCCTTAGCTGGGGCTGTCCACTGGAACGTCTACACAAGGCTTCCTCGCAGCCTCATGTTCCAAGAGTGAGTGGCCCGAGAGAGAGAGCCAGGTGGGAGCTGCATCCTTTCTGTGGCCAAGCCTTGGAAGTCACAGGACATCTTTCTGCAGTCTCAAGCCTCCCCCCCACTCCCCCACAGTGTGTCATCCATCAGCCACAGTGTGACGAAAGAGCAGGTGGGGTGGGATAAACCCATGGGTGTGGCCATCTGAGGGAAGCACAGTCGGCCACACTCCCCTTGAACAACGCGCCCATCTAGCTCACAACAGTAAAATACTCAAACTCTGTCGCCATAGGTACCAGGTAGCATCTACTCGCTGGGGGAAGCAATGGCACCGAATCCCTGGATGAGTCAGATTTGACCAGGTGCAGCTTGGGAGGAAGGTCTCCGAGGGAACAGTGTGAGCAAAGGGGTGTGCCCTAGTGGGGGCAGGGCTCGGGCTTGGGCTTGAAGGCCAGGTACGGGGTATCTGAAAGCAGGTTCATTACTCTCTGCCCTGCTCCGTTCCCCACCCCTCTGCACAGGAGAACGTCCCTCTGTGTGCTCAGACGCCCCTGAGCTCGGGGGCAGGATGGCCCTGAGCAGCAGAGGCTGGCAGGATGGGGGCCGCCCCGGCATCTTGCCTGTCTCAGACCCTGTGCGGCAGCCTGGGAAAGTCCTGGGCTTGTCTCTGGGCGCGGGGGTGGGGACGGGGGACGGGTACCCTGTGCCACGGCAGGTCAGTTCAGTGGGCTGACACTTGGGGCTGAGATGAAAACGTCGGGTTCCAAAGCCCAGAACAGAGGGAAAGTGGAGCTGGAAGGGGTCCCTAGGGACCACCACGGCTGACCTCAGGGAAAGTGACTTGCCAGGGATCATTCAGCCAGTCGGTAATGGTCGGTCTGGAATCAGAGTGGAGGTCACCTACTCCCGGGCCAGTGTCCCGCCATTCCTGCTGCCTGTGGGCCACCTCCCCGGGCCATCTTGGCCTGGTGCTAGTTTGTGGCCCTCAGCCCAACTACAATCCCCTGGCCTGGCACTGTCCCATATTCTCGCCAGGCACAGCTAACTGGGGTGGCAGGAGCCATACCAAAGGCTTTTCGGATTTGAGGGCCTCTCCCGAGCCCCTCAGATACTGACGTGAACTGGCACACACATTGCCGGCTTGTGATGTCCCGTAGGGGACGCAGACGGCGGTGGACAGAGCCCATGACCACGGCTGGAATGGTGGGTTCCAGAGCGAAGCCTGGCGGTGGGTGTCATTCTCCCCGTTACCCACTGAACTATATCTCATCCATCCAGAGTCAGTTTCTATGGCAACAGCAGAGTCCTTACCCATCATTTTCATCTGTAAAGATCCACCCCAGCTGCCTGAGGCCGGGCTCCTTGCCCAGCTGCACACCGGGCCCAGCTCCGCATCCCAGGTGTAATGGTGAATCGGCAGCCTGCCAGCCGGGACCTCCTGGGAGGTGCCTGGTAACCGGCATAGCCCTTGAAAATGACCGCATAATCACTTCTTAACCGGGTTAGGAACTTGCTTCCAGTGGCCCCCTCTTGCTTCTGCGTCAGTCACCTCCCTCTTCTCCTCTGGAGCTTACCATCGAAGACCTCCATTCCCTTCTGCCCAGCCTCCAGAGCAAGATAATGCTAATCGAGGCTGCTCCGAAGCCAGCCGCTAACCTGCTAACCCCGGGGAGAGGGGAGCCTCCAGTCTTTGCCCCCCGGGTACGCTCAGGGATGAAACCCCGCCTCCGTGGCCCCAGGGCCAGAGAGCACTCTGTGTGTGGTCCACGCACCCCACCCGCCAGCCCTGTTGTCAGCCTTGGCGGGGGCGCTTCCCCCTCTAACCACCACCACCTTGACAACCCAGTTCCAAGCCCACGCCCGCCAGGAAGTCTTCCTTTCTACACCGCTTTCCTCTGCATCCTCTCTGCATGCCTGTATTTGGTTTCTGCAACATAGCTCGGGGCGCCTGGGTGGTTCAGTCCGTTGAGCGTCCGACTTCGGCTCAGGTCATGATCTCACGGTCTGTGAGTTCGAGCCCCGCGTGGGGCTCTGTGCCGGCCGCTCAGAGCCTGGAGCCTGTTTCGGATTCTGTGTCTCCCTCTCTCTCTGCCCCTCCCCTGCTCATGCTCGCTCGCTCGCTCTCTCTCTCTCTCTCTCTCTCTCTCTCTGTCAAAAATAAATAAACATAAAAAAAAAATAAAATCCTAACAGCTTCAGGATCTTTCTGACCTTGAAGAAAGGGCAAATGAAGATACTGTGCCACCACTTCAGAAGCAGAGCCTGAAATTCTTCTGTGCTTTAGAGGTGGTGTTGCCATCCTATGAGTGCCGGAGTCCCGGAGCTGGCATGGCCGAGGAGCCTTTGGATAACCTGGAGGAAGGCCCGTTTACGGTGGGGGTGGGGGTGGAGGGGAGGCAGAATCCCTCTTTCTCTCTAAAAACTCATCTTTTCAGATTCATCATCCAGCCCTCCCCCTTGCTAAGCTCCTAAAGCCCTAGGCAGAGTTTTTCTGGCCTACGGTACAGGCTTTTATCTCAGGCAATACCTGAAAGAACCTTTAACTTTAAAATTCTAAAGCTGACTTTCTGCCAAGAAGTTTAGGAGGAGGGAAGTAATGTTTTTCCCATTTTTGGTTAAGAATTCGCCTTGTGCTAAAATAGTCCTTCAAATACATATCTCTTGCAGCCTGCAGTGATCCCAGCAAAGTGATCATCTAAAGACTTAAATAAACTCTTGTGTGAATGTTGAGTCCTTTGCCTCCTATCAAAGGGCTGGAGTGTAAAGAGTCAAATACAGATGCCTAGAAAAGGTATTCCCATTGGTACTGTGTTTTCTCCCAGTGCCTACAGCACTTAGGCTTAGGGTTTTCCGGGAGGGGCAGGGCTGTTAGCAAGGCTAAGGGAGTAAGGCTCCCTTGGGTGATGCCCAGGAAGAGACCAGGCGGTCATGTGCACTACCACCGAACCTTTCTCCCCATGTGACTCCAGCCCTTGATGCACAGGAGAGTAGGGTCTGCAGTAGGGTCTGAAACTAGAGTTTCCGCCTGTCCATTTGAAATCTACGAGCGATGTGAGATCTGTGCCACTTTCTTGGCTTGAGTCTCCCTTTTGGTACTTCCAAAACTTCTGGAGTAGATCAGGGCAGTCAAAATGTGCCCTGCCAGGATATACCTACAGCAGAGTCATTCAGCCTTGTGTTGTGCCTGCCCTTACTTGCTAAGATAATGAACGACGAATCATGGATGTATTTTCACCTTTACACATATAACCCCCAAATCAGTTATCATTCAGATAGGCATGTTAAATCCATTTGTTTTGGTTGGATGCAGGGCCATTATCATTTCTTATGAAAAGGCGGACAGTCCAGAAGCTTGCTATTCAGAAGGCTGTGTCAGATGCATTCCAGAAACTGTTGATTGTGATTTTAGGTAAGACTTACTTGATTGTCCTTGCAGTATATCAGTTTCAACGAGCAAATAAACTCATTTTGAAAAGTTAATTGGATGAAAACACTTCATATTCTTTTATTCACCAAATGCTTTCAAAGCAGTAGTCTCAAACTTGTTCTTTGTGGCATTTGTGAGAAAAATGACCACAAATATTTTTGTCCCCAGTATATAGATATACAGTGATTTACCTCTGTCCACACAGAAAGTGTTTGACCCAGTCTTCTTTCTTGATTGTTTGCTCATAACACAGAATGCTATTGTGAGTATAAGCTTTGGGGGCACGTGTGTGGCTCAATCAGTTAAGCGTCCAATTGTTGATTTCAGCTCAGGTCGTGATCTCACGATTTGTGAGATTGAGCCCCATGTTGGGCTCTGTGCTGACAGCGTGGAGCTTGCTTGGGATTCTTTCCCTACCTCTCTCTCTGCCTCTCCCTGACTCTCACATGCCATGTGCTCTCTCTCTCAAAACAAAAAAAAACAAAAAAAACAAAACAAAAAAAAAACCTTTGAAGCTATGGACGTCTGGTGTTGAATCTTAGCTCTGTCTCCTAGATTTCTTATGCAATTTTAGGTTTTATAGTCAGATTTGAAGTATTTAATCTCTCTACGCTGCAATTTCTCTATCTGCCAAGTAAAGGTAGTAATTCAACTTACCTCATGGGGGATGAATTGTAAGAGCAAATGAGATGATGGAAAAGTTTAAAACTATCCCTGAAACATGGTAAGCAGAGAAAATATGTTAACTTGTTATCATCGTCTTCCTGTTGGAGAATTTATTAGATTATGTTTTTGGAATCCATTCAGCTTCAGTTTTTGTTTTTGGCACTGACCTATTGGGTGAATATGATTCTTATATTAGGGTCAGCTATATTTTTGTGAACCTTGAAAGTGGTCAGGCTATTGAATAGCATCGATTGTGTTCTCTATTGCGTTCTACAATGGTGTGAATGTTACAGGCTGTGCTCCAAGGGAACTTTATAATTAGTAATGAGTCCCCAGACAATCGCCCCCCCCCCCCACCCCGCCCTCGCCGCTTCACAGTCTTGCAGGCTTAGAGACTAAGAAAGCCTAGCTAAGTTTCAGAGGCCTTATTTGCCCATAAGAGTTGACCCTGGATTGGTCTCAGGCTTCCAGCCTGGACAGCTCTTGCAGTGAAAGTTGACTTCCCTGGTCATCAGGTAGAATCTCCATTAGCTGTCAATTCTGAGTAACAACCTTTAAGAACCAAACTAAACCTTTGGGTTGCTGACCTCTCCCTAACATGCTCTGGTATCCCTTGTACACGATCAAAATGTTGTAGCTGTACTTTGCCTTAAGGGGAATTGTATTGTCTATAAGGGACATGGGCCAGTTTCTGCCAATAAACTGTCCAAGCGCATTCTCTCCCTCCCCCTCCCCCTCCCCCTCCCCCTCTCCCTCTCTCCAAAGCATTGTTCATTGTATCTGGTGGGATTTTGTTTCCGGGGAGTAGACACTGGCCTTGTTTCTAATATGAAGTATCAGCTATAGTCCATGGTCTCTATTCCAGAACTCACACTGACCTCTACCTAATGCCTTACTGTCTAGTCATCTGATTTTGAACATTGTTGTTTCCATAGTTTTAACTTCCTGTGTCATTATTCCTTAGTTCCTATCTCTTAAGATGATAGCGTTTTTGAACCACACAGTCGTTAACTTCATATGTATTTTTTCACACATAGGTATGATTAAAAACTGAAGTGTGAGATGAGAAAACTTCTAGGAAAATGCTTTTATTTTCTGCTTTTATAAATAAAAAGAATGTCTAGTTATTGGGTGCTATCATTGGATACAGCTAGTTTTAGAACAAGGAAAATTCTGAATTGATCTTGTTAACTTTATTGATTTTTTAAATGTTTATTTTTGAGAGAGTAAGCAGGGGAGAGGCAGAGAGAGGGGGACAGAGGATCTGAAGTGTGCTCTGGTGCTTACAGCAGAGACCCCGGTATGGGGCTTGAACTCATGAAGCATGGGATCATGACCTAAGCTGAAGTCAGACGCTTAACTGACTGAGCCATCCAGGCGCCCTCTTTTTTTTTTTTTTTTTTTCCAATCCTTATTCACTTTATTTCAGAAAGTGGTAAAATAGCTGTGGAATACAGACCCTGTGAAGAGATCACAGATGCCAGTACTGAAGACGAGCTACAGGATTTAATTCAAGTATGTGGAGATTAAAGTTCAGGGGTGACATAGCCACTGTAGCCATAATGTAAAGCAACCAGCAGAATTTGGAAGACTTTGGCATTAGCTCTATCATCCTTTGGGAAATGTGAAACTCAGAAACTGCTTTTGACTGCAGGGGATTTCTGGGGCTTTTCCTCAAGTCCTGACCCTTGGCTCTGACCCCTTATTTGAAGTTTGGAGAGCAAATTTCATCAGAGCACTCCCACAGTTGTGGACATAGGAGAGGACACAAGCCTTTTAGAGCTCCCCTCAAACAGAATCTCAAGGATTTGGGAACAGAGTAACTATGGCCTTAAATGTGATTATACTACAGCGTTTGAAACCATTATGCCATTCAAATAGGATGTGTCACCCAGATGTAGGCATCTCATATATATCTTGCATGAATATCTTGCTGAAGAACTTTTCTGTAAATCACTCACATGGATGCCCTGAATTAGGGATTAAGTTGCCAAAATAATTTCTAAAAGAAAATACTAATGTGCCACATACAGAATGTTAAAAAAAAAAAAAAAAAAAAAAAAAGCAAAAATGTGTTTCATGTCATTGAGAGCTTAATTTGGGGCTAGATTTGTGAATTTTTTTTTTTTTAGATTTTTTTTTTAATGTTTATTTATTTTTGAGAGTGAGAAAGAGCGTGAGCTGGGGAGGGGCAGAGAGAGAGGGAGACGCAGAATCTGAAGCAGGCTCCAGGCTCGGAGCTGTCAGCACAGAGCCCGATGCGGGGCTCCAACCCATGAACCACGAGATTATGACCCTCTCTGCCACTCCTCCACTCGCACTCTATGTCTCTGTCTCTTGCTCTCTCCAAAATAAACATTTAAAAAAAATTTTTTAAAACAACAATAAGCATTTATTCCTCAAAAAACATCTTTTTTAATGTTTATTTTGAAGAGAGAACAAGAGAGAGAGAGTACAAGCAGGGGAGGGGCAGAGAGGGAGACATAGGATCTGAAGCAGGCTCCAGGCTCTGAGCTGTCAGCACAGAGCCCAATGCGGGGCCGAAGCCATGAATGGTGAGACCATGACCTGAGCCAAAGTCAGACGCTCAACCAACTGAGCCACCCAGGCGCCCCATTCCTCCAAAGGGACGGGGGGAGTGGTGGCCTTTGCAGGGTGGAGGGAGGCCTGGGCCCCAAGTGATTCTGGGAAAAGGGCCCGCTCTGGTGGTGCAGAGCCCATCTCCAGGGAGCTAATAAAGGTGGCGTAAATAAAGATATCAATAAATAAAGGGTGGGACGTAGGCGGGGGAGGGGCGCGCACTTGCTAACAGTGCACGCGCGCATCAGGGGGCTGCCATAATGGTTTGGCTCCCGCTCAGTTCCCAGCGCCAGTACCCCACTCGCCTGGGTCGCTGCGCCCCGGAGCCTCCGCAAGTCATGTCCCGGCTGCGCCTGTTGGCCCCACTGCTTGTCCTTATGTGGCAACCGTTGTGGCTGCTGGTCCAGGCAGCTCAGCCTCCAGAGTGGGCCCTGGACCCTGCCCAGCTGACCTCCGACCCCCTGGAGGCGGCTGAGCCCTGGTCGTCGCGCTCCTCTGATCCCCCACCCGAATCGCCCCAGGCACTTACACCCCAGCTGGGCTGGGGGGCTTTAATTACCTGGGGTCCTCTGCTCCAGCCCAGATGTTGGCCCCGCCTAAGGATTTGAAGGAGACTTTGGTTCCATTCGTGAACACACATTCCGTTGGAGGACTACCCCCATTCAGATGAGGATCTGAATGACCAGCTAACCCAGCATCAAAGGCTCCCAGAGGTGGTTCCAATGCCAGGTTGGGATTATTTAATGTTTCCCAGGGTTACAGGTAAGCCTTTAGATGTGGAACTTACCACAACTCCAGGGCCTGAGAAAGGTGTTGCACCTTCTATAGCCCAGCAAGAGGCCCCACCTCAGCCTCTTGAACATACTGAGGAAGCAGAACTTTCTCTAACCCAGCAAGAGACCTCGGGTAAGCCTCCAGAGGAGGTTGAGCCTTCAAGTGAGCGGGAGACCCCAGGTCAGCATTCCGAGCCTCCTGGGGTGATTGATCCTTCTCTAAGGCAGCAGGAGACCCCAGCTCAGCCTTCAGTGCCTCGTGAGGAAGCTAAGCCTTCTCTAAGCAAACAGGAACCCCCAGCTCAGCTTCCAGACCCTTTTGGAGAAGCTGAACTTTCTCCAACCCAGGAGGAGGTCTCAGCTCAGCTTGCAGAGCTCCTTAATGAGGCAGAATCTTCAACCCAGCAGGAGACTCCAGCTCAGTCTCCAGGGGAGATAGAATCTTCTGCAACCCTGCAAGAGCAACCAGCTCAGCCTCCAGAGTGGCCTTCCAGGGAGGTGGAACCTTCTCCAACCCAGCAGGAGCACCCAGCTCAACCTCTATGGCATCATAAGATGACAGTTTCACCTCCAGGTCACTACCGTGATCAACATTTAAACCTGCCCAATGTCAGTTTGAAACCTCCAGATGTGCAGCTTACCATGACTGCAGAACCCACTACAGAGGTGGGACCTTCTCCAGTTCAGCACGAGACTAGAGCTCAGCCCTCAGTGCCTCTTAATGTGGAACCTTTTGAAACCCAGCATGAAGCCCCAACTCTGCCTCCACAGTCCCCTGAGGTTGAATCTTTGCCAGTTCAACAGGAGACTCCAACGCAATCTCCAGAATCTACCACACAGGAGAAACTTCCAACACAGCAGGAGACCCCAGTTCAGTATCCAGAATATCCTGGCGAAGTTGAACCTTCTCCAACCCAGCAGGAGGTCCCACATCAGCATCCAGCGCCCCCTGAAAATGTTGAATCTTCTCCAGTCCAGCACGAAGTCTCAACTCCACCCGAAGATTTTCCTGAGGAAATTGAACTTTCTCCAAGCCAGCAGGAGAGCTCAGCTCTGCCTCAAGTGCCTGTTGCAAGTAGAGAACCTTCTCCAATCCAGCAAGAGGTCCCAGCTCAGCAACCAAAGCCCAATGAGGGGGTCGAGTCTTTTCCAGTTCAGTATGAGCATCCAGCTCAGCCTCCAGGGTCCTCTACAGATGTTGTAGCTCAGTCTCCAGTACAGCATGAGGTGACATTCTCACCTCCAGGTCCAGGTGAAGCTCAGCATCCAGTGTTGCCTAATATCACAGTTAAACCTGTGGATCTGAGGATTTTCATAAGTCCCCAGGCAACTAAGGAGGTTGAACATCTTCCAGTGCAGCAGGATGTCCCTGCTCAATCTCCTATTCCCCCTGAGCAAGTTGAATTTTCTCCAGCTCAGTCCAAGCGTCTTTCCCAGTCTCCAGAGTCCCCTGAAGATGAGTCTTCTCCAGGCCAACAAGAGGTCCTAGCTCAGACTCCAGACCCCCGTAAGGCTGTGGAACCTGCTTCAGGCCAACAGGAGGCCCCAGCTCAGTCTGTAGTCCCCCAGCTGGCCCCAGCTGTATCTCCTGAGCCCCCTAAGGAGGTAGAACCTTCTCCCACACCACAGGAGGCCCCAGCTCAGCTTTCAGAGCCTCCTGATAGGTAGAACCATCTCCAGTTCAGCAGGAAGTCCCAGCTCAGCCTTCAGAGCCCCCTAATGAGGCAGAATCTTCTCCAACCCCGCAGGAGGCCCTGGTTCAGTCTCCTGTCCCCCAGCAGGCCCCAGCTGTATCTCCTGAGCCCCCTAAGGAGGTAGAACCTTCTCCCACACTGCAGGAGGCCCCAGCTCAGCCTTCAGAGCCCCCTAATGAGGCAGAGTCTCCAACCCAGCAGGTGGCCCCAGCTCAGTTTCCAGTCCTCCAGGAGTCCCCAGCTATATCCCCTGAGTCCCCTAAGGAGGTGGAACCTTCTCCCACACCTCAGGAGGCCCCAGTTCAGCCTTCAGAGCCCGGTAATGAGGCAGAAACTTTTCCAACTCAGCAGGAAGCCCCAGTTGTATCCCCTGAGCCCCCTAAGGAGGTAGAACCTTCCACACAGCAGGAGGCCCCACCTCAGCCTTCAGAGCCTCCTGAGAAGGTGGAACCATCTCCAGTCCAGCAGGAAACCCTATCTCTACCTCTCGAGCCACTTAAGGAGATAGAACCTTCTCTAACACAACAGGAGGTACAAGCTCAGCCTTCAGAGGCCCCTGAGAAGGTAGAACCATCTCCAATTCTTCAGCAGTCTCCAACTCAACCTCCGGAGCCCTCTAAGGAGGCAGAAACTCCTCCAGCCCAGCAGGAGGCCCCCGTTCAGCCTCCAGAGCCACCCGAGGAGGTTGTAGCACAACCTCCAGTCCGTAATGAGGTGACAGTTCCACCTCTAGGACAAGAGCAAGCTCAGCATCCAAACTTGCCCAATGTTACTATTCAGCCTGCTGACCTGGAGCTTACTGCAACTCCAGAACCTACTGTGGAGGCTGAGCATTCTACAATCATGCAGCAGACTATAGCTCCTCCAGAGGACACTGCGGTGACACCTCCACATCCAGAGCAGGTCCAGGCTCAGCATCCAAATTTGACTGAAGCCAGAGTTCAGCCTTTAGACCCAGAACTGACCATAACTCCAGAACCCACTACAGAGGTTGAAACTTCAACCACGCAAGAGATCCCAGGTCACCCTTCAGGGCCACCTAAGGAGGTTGTGGTTCAGCCTCCACTGTTTCGGGAGGTGACAGTTCCAACTCCAGGTCTGCAAGCTCGTCATCCATTGTCACCTAATGTAACAGTTCAGCCTTTGGACCTAGAGCTTACCATAACTCCAGAACCCACTATGGAGGTTAAAGCTTCTACAGCCCTGAAGAAAACTACAGCTCCTCCAAAGGACCTTGAGTAACATTTGCACATCTAGAGCAGGTTCAGGTTCAGCCTTCAACCTTGAATAAGGCCAAAACTCAACAGACCCCAGACCAGCCTCCAGAGCCGCCTAAGGAACTTGTAGCTCAACCTCCAGTATATCAAGAGGCAGCAGTTCCAACACCAGATCAGGATCAAGCTCAGCGTCTGTGGTTGCCGAATGTAACAGTTCAGCCTTTGGACTTGGTGCTTACCGTAACTACAGAACCCACTACGGATGTTAAACATCCCTCAGCCCTGCAGCAGACTACCGCTCCTCCAGAGGACCTTGAGGTGACATTTCCACATTCAGAGCACATTCAGCATCCAACCTTAACTAAAGTCACAGTTAAACCTTTGGACCCAGGGCTTCCCATAACTCCAGAATCCACTACGGAGACTGAACCTTCTCTAACCATGCAAGAGACCCCAACCCAGCCTCCAGAGCCACCTAAGGAGGTTGTTCCGTATCCATCCCAACAGGAAGTGACAGTTCCTACTCCAAGTAAGGATCAAGGTCAGCAACCAACATTGCCCAGTGTCACAGCTCATCATGTGGACTTGGGGCTTACCATAACTCCAGAACCTACTACAGAGGCTGAACATTCTACACCCATGAAGGAGACTACAGCTCCTCCTCCAAAGGACCGTGAGGTGACACTAGCACATCCAGAGCAGGTTCAGAGTCAGCATCCAAACCTGACTGAAGTCACAGTTCCACCTATGGACCTGGAACTTACTGTAACTGCAGGATCCAGTGTGGAGACTGAACCTTCTCCAACCATGCGAGACACCCCAACTCAGCCTCCAGAGCCACCTAAGGAGGTTGTAGTTCAATATCCATTCGAGCAGGAAGTGACAGTTCCAACTCCAAGTAAGGATCAAGGTCAGCATCCAGCATCACCCATCATCCCATTTCGTCATGTGGAGCTTACTATAACTCCAGAACCTATTACAGAGGCTGAACATTTGACAACCCTGAAGAAGACTACAGCTCCTCCCCCAAAGGACCTTGAGGTGACACTTGCACATCCAGAACAGGTTCAGAGTCAACATCGAAACCTGACTGAAGTCACGGTTCCACCTATGGACCTAGAAATTCCTGTAAGTCAGCAACCAGAGTCATTTGAGACAGGTTTTCCTCCAACAACTCAACATTCTGTGGTGCATTTTGTAAACTATACCTCAGAAAAGGCATACACAACTTTAACTTGGCAACCAGAACAGAATGCCGCCACAGACCTCAAAATATGTGAGCGCTGTACCTGCAAAGATGAGACACTGTCGTGTGTTGGTCTCAGCCTACAGCAGAGGCTCCGCAGAGTGCCCGAGCCGGAGCCCGACACCTACAACGGCACCTTCACCATCTTGTAAGAATCGCCTTTACTTGTTCGTTCTCTGCCTCCTGCTTGACATGGCCGTCTCTTCCTCAATGTCGTCCTGGGCCTTCCTCATCTCCCCAACCACGTTGACTGACTTTCTGTTTTTACCTTTTCTTTGTCAACTATCCCTTATCTTCATTTTCCTTTTTACTACTGTTCGCCCTTCTCCAATCTTTTACTTGTAATTGTCCTTATTCTTTTTCCTTATCCAATTTTTAGCCCCATTATTTCATTCCTTAACCTCTACTCTCCCATTTTTGCTCCATCCTCTATAATAGGATACAACAGAGTAGTGAAGAGTAGAGATTCTGGAACTAGATTGCCTGCGTTTGGGCCGAGGTCTGTCATCTATTAGCTTTGTGACTCAGTTTCCTTTTCTGTGAAATGGAAATTATGATAGCTACCATCTCATGGGATTATTGTGAGATCTAGATGAGGTAATACATATGAAGCACTTGGATCAGTGCCTGGCAAAATATGAGTGTTAGCTGTTATTATTTTGATTCCCCAGACCTCATCTTTGACCCCCGGCCTTCCACATACAGTACTCGGTTTGGGCCCAACCCAAGAGTAAGTACGATGGGCGCCACACTAGGATGAAATCGTCTTCAGAACATGAAATGACAGGTGGGAAGAAAGGAAATGGTCATAAAAAGGGAGGTGGCATGTAATTAAGTACTAAAAGAGGTACCATGGGTGTTGGAATTCAGCAGACTCTGTACTCAGTGGAGTATGGAGGTCAGGGAGAGCTGCATGGATAAGCTAACACTTTAGCTGAGACTTAAAGAGTGGCTCTGATGTGTTAAATAGAGAAAAAAATGGGTATAAGTCTAGGCAAAGGCATGGCTGCAGGAATGATCAGGAATTAAGAATTAGGTTAGGGGTGCCTGGGTGGCTCAGTCGGTTGAGCGTCCGACTTCAGCCCAGGTCACGATCTCACAGTTCGTGAGTTCGAGCCCCACGTCAGGCTCTGGGCTGACGGCTCAGAGCCTGGAGCCTGCTTCCGATTCTGTGTCTCCCTCTCTCTCTGCCCCTCCCCCATTCATGCTCTGTCTCTCTCTGTCTCAAAAATAAATAAACATTAAAAAAAAAAAAAGAATTAGGTTAAGCAGTTAAAGATCCAATTACGAGAAACCTTGACTATCAGCTAGAGAGGTTTGAACGTTACATTCTGAGTTACAGAGGGCCATTGAAAGTTTTCAAGCATGAGATACAGACCATTGAAACGAGGATTATTTTCAGTTCCCCATATAGGGCGATCTGGAGAGGAGAGCTTGATCCAGCGAGACCAGATAGAATGTTCTAACAAAACCTAGGGGTAAAGTAACAAGGGGCCGAATCAGAGTTGCTGAAAAGAGTAGAAAGAAAAGCCTTGAGAGCACTGCAAAGGAGGAAGTGACAAGATAGACTAACTGATGACAGTCGCGGGTGGGGTGTGCACGGGAAAGAGAAAACTCAGATATTACTCTGAAACTTCTGTCCCAGAAAAGGAGAATGATGGAAGTTGAGGCATCTTTTACCAGGGAACATAGGAGCAACCAGAAGGCTTCAGGTTGACTGGAAATGTCCACCAGGCACAGGGGCAGATGGGTATCTGTTTTGAATTTATTCCTGACTCCCCTGAAAAAAATGTGTATATAAACTGACCAGGTAAGCTGTTGTTGAGGGAAGAGGACAAAACTACAGGTAAAGGTTCAAAGTCATACGCAGGGTTAGCGGTTGAAACTGAACCTCAGGCATTTAATAGCTTCTTTTAAACATGTGTAATTCATGGATACATGAGTTATCATGGATACTTTTTTTTGTTTTTAATGTCACAGGTATAGAGGATAAAACGTGAAAATCCCACCCCACCCTCCCTACCACTCATAAGATAACTCCTGTCACCTTTTTGATGTGTGTCCTTCCTTCCCATCTCTTTCCTTTGCATTTTTTCCTAATTTCCTAATGAGGGGATACTTTTTAATTCCTTGCCCAGTGATTTGTTGCTTTTCCCTATGCAATATGTCTAAGAAATCTTTCCATGTTAGTTATTCTAATTTCTAATTTCCCTTATCCTTCTAACACCTAGAGAGGTTTCAGTAGAGGGCTTCTTTACATTTGTTTGCTGATAATGGTAAATTTTTTACCATTTTTTTCGTTGGATTATTATTTTCTCATTGATTTGTGGAAGGAACCATTTTAGGCACATAAGTGATTTGGGGGAAAATAATACTTACCTCCAGAGTAATGAACAGGCGTTATCTACCCAAGGAATGGAACAAATAGGACGTTCAGGTTCTAAGGAGCTGCCTTGTTTGTGCCAGTGGCCCCACGCTAGCTCTTTATTAATTGCACCACCTGGGATGCTGATAGCTGTGGAAAGTAGAAAGTTGGCATTTACTGCATTTGAATATTCCCCACAAGGTTGCCAGTGATTCTCTTATTTATTCCGTTCATTCCTTTCCTACCTGTTCAAGGATCTGAACTGTGTTTCTTCACAGAAATTTCCAATACATTGATGAAAATGTATGGAAGGGATACCGTTGGGCTGAGAAACTGTGAGTATATTCTCTCCAAATATGAATACAAAAAAAAAAAAACAAAAAAAAAACAAAAACTAACTGCATTCTAAGGTCCTTCTTGGTCCAGAACTTTGAAGTCAGTAGCTCTGAGGAAAGGTGTTTCCCCTTCCATATCCCAACTCAACCTCTACCGATTGCAATTCTGTGTTAATTTTTTTTTAACGTTTATTTATTTTTGAAACAGAGAGAGACAGAGCATGAACGGGGGAGGGTCAGAGAGAGGGAGACACAGAATCTGAAACAGGCTCCAGGCTCTGAGCTGTCGGCACAGAGCCCGACGCAGGGCTCGAACTCACGGACCGCGAGATCATGACCTGAGCTGAAGTCGGCCGCTTAACCGACTGAGCCACCCAGGCGCCCCTCAAGTTTTCTAATTTATTCAACGACCATTTCTGCTGCTCATAGACTGAGTTTTTTACTAATGATAATACTTTTCATTCATATAATCTTGAGTTGGTTCTTTTTATTAGATGTACTGTTTACCTCTATCTGAGGATATATTAATGATGCTATTCTAAATTTTTTATAGTGTTTATTTTTGAGAGAGAGAGAGAGAGAGAGTGAGAGACAGAGTGCAAGTTGGGGAGGGGCAGAGAGAGAGGGAGATACAGAATCTGAAGCAGGCTCCAGGCTCTGAGCTTCAGCACAGAGCCCAGTGCAGGGCTTGAACCCATGGACTGCAACCTGAGCCGAAGTCGGATGCTTAACCGACTGAGCCACGCAGGTGCCCCATTAATGTTGGTATTCTCAAATCCTTTTGTGTTTTCTCTGTTAACTGTGTCATTGACTATAAGCTGTTATATTTGTTTTTTATTTTCTGTCCTGAATGGAATTGGCTTTCTCACTCCACATGGTCATTCCTGAGTGCAATTTATCTTTGTAGTTGAGATTTGACTTGCTTCTGTTTTCTGGTCCTAAGGAAGAGGTGAAATGAACCACGGGGCTTGTTATTGGTGACAGGTCCCCCTGAGAGTTAAAGAAGAGGTGGGAGGTGACTTCTAATGGCTAGTCAGAGTGTAGACCCTTCCTCCAGGGTTCTGGGACCCTGCCCCCTTCTAACACCAATGGCTCCTGCCTGGAAGAAAACACCCTTTGCTGCCAGATCCCAGGAGGAAGGATGTGGGGTTGATGTGCTGTCCTTGGTCCTACTGCAGTATCCCAGCTAATCACCCTGTAGGTGGCTCCAAGGCATTTCTGGTGGGGAGTGTTTGTAGAGCTACTCCCTTGGCTTTGAGCTAAGGTTGTGGATTTTCTAATTGTATCTTTTCTAATCATTCTTAGGGACTTTGGTGGAGTTTGGAGTTTGGTAGAGACCTGGCATGTTTCAATCTGCCAGCTTGAAATAGCACAACCTCTTAGGAAGGCAATTTTGTACCCCTGTTAAATCCTGGAGAAACTTAGGCAAATGTGTACTAGGATATAAACAGAAAAATGTTCAAAGCAGCACTGTTTATAATAACTAAAAATTAGAAAAATCTAGTATCCACCAACAGTAGAAAGAACAAATAGCGTTACACGGGTATTTACTCTATACATATTAAACTGAGCATTTATGTTATGTGCATTTTATGCACATTTTTAGTTCTCACAGATACTTTTTGGTTGGGGAAAAAAATTAGATGGCTTTACTCGTAGCACTGATATGGTTATAAATAGGGCTTCCACAATAAAATTTGGGAAAAGAGAGGAGGAAGTGGCAGTTCTGTCCATGTTTTTGCCACTCAGGGCTGGATTCTAACAGAGATTTTGTGATCCAGAGAGTAGGCATTAAATGTACATTTTGGTGTGAAGAGTGGATAGGGGTGTGTGTGTGTGTGTGTGTGTGTGTGTGTGTGTGTGTGAGAGAGAGAGAGAGAGAGAGAGAGAGAGAGAGAGAGAGAGAGACAAAGGAGTATGTGAGAAGAAAATATTTGAATCAAACAGCAGAGGTCGCCATCCCTACATTAAATAAGAATTAGTGTATTTGGTGGCACCATTACCCAGGTTTCTCTCACATCTAGCGGTCCTGTGTAGCAAATAGTTGTAGTTATTTTGCATTTTGACCCAGAAATGACCTTTTCATTTTGCAGAATTCTCAGTGAAAATTATCTGACCGAATTACGTAAAGACACATTTGAAGGCCTGCTATCCCTCCAGTATTTGTAAGTTAATCAGTTCATCATTTATTATGAGTTTTTAGTTATATTATTTATTAAAAAATACAGGGTTCAAATTAGATAATTGCAACAATTTCTTCTAACAGTAGAATTCTGTAACTCTCTCTATTAAATTGTATAACTCTGTAAGTCTGTGGGGACCCAGCCCATCTCTAGCATTAAATACCTCCTATGCGTTTTCAACTTTTTAATTTTATAGACAAGATCTAGGAAAAAGCCCTTCAGTTGTAGAGGAAAAGGGGTAATGAGGTCTGAGCAATTATGGACACCCATATGAACCTTGTTATGTAAGTGTTCATATACCATCTGCCTTTATTTATATTTATTATTTATGGCCCATGGATCAAATCCTGTGTATGGTCTGTCTTGATACAACCTATGAGTTCAGAATGATTTTCATGTTCTTAAAGGGCTGTAAAAGAGAAAAGAAGAGAGAGAAACAGAGAATATGTGACAGAGACCGTATATGGCCTGCAAAGCCTAAAATATTTACTGTGTGGCCTTTACAGAAAAGGTTTGAAAAAGTTGGCTTAGTAAAATGAGAGGAATTGAAGTTAACCTCAAATTGTCACCTACAAGACAAGAAAATATAGAACACTTACATTAATTTGAATGCCATTAACCCAGAATTTTTAAATAATTTAATCTAAATGAAATATTTAAATATGAAATATTTAAGCAGGTGAATTATGTAAGCAGTATTACCAAGTACATATTAAATTATCAAGAGAACAGATTAGGGATTTCAGTGTGGGAAATTTTATTAGTTTATTTTTTTATTATTATTTTTTATGTAATTTATTGTTAAGTTAGCTAACATACAGTGTGCTCTTGGCTTCAGGAGCAGATTCCTGTGATCGGTGTGGAAATGCTTATGCCACCATAAAAATAGATGTTTAAAATGATGGTTAAGGGGTTGGGGCTCCTGGGTGGCTCAGTTGGTTGGGTGTCTGACTTTGACTCAGGTCGTGATCTCACAGTTTGTGGGTTCGAGCCCCGTGTCGGGCTCTGTGCTGACAGCTCAGAGCCCGGAGCCTGTTTCAGATTCTGTCTCCCTCTCTCTCTGCCCCTCCCCCACTCATGCTCTGTCTCTGTCTCTCTCAAAAATAAATAAACATTAAAAAAAAGATGGCTAAAGGGCACGTGGCTGTCTCAGTCATTAGAGTCTGCAACTCTTGATCTCGAGGTTGTAGGTTAGAGCCCCATGTTAGGTATAGAGATTACTTAAAAAAAATGAAATCTTTAAAAATATAATGATGGTTAAGTGGTATAGTTAGAAATGTTTACACTAAACAAACATCAGAAATGCCTCTAACTTCGCTAATTACAGAATAAACATCTCTCCAGCCTCATTGTCAAGGAAGAAATGTTTGCATATATCTCTGTACATTAGACATACAGAGATACTAATGTTCTTTGCTATGGAGGTTCAGTGTTTATTCTTTGCCCATGCCATCCAAAGCTGTGTATTTCATTAATCCTTTTTTTAAAAATTTTTTAATGTTTATTTATTTTTGAGAGAGAGAGAGAGAGAGAGAGACAGAGTATGAGAGAGACAGAGTATGAGCAGGGTAGGCTCAGAGAGAGAGGGAGACACAGAATCCGAAGCGGGCTTCAGTCTCTGAGCTGTTGGCCCAGAACCCGATGCGGGGCTCGAATTCATGAACAGTGAGATCATGACCTGAACCGAACGAAGTCAGATGCTCAATCGACTAAGCCATCCAGGCGCCCCTCATTAATCCTTATTAATGATGTGCTTTAGAAAATAGATTCTTCTTGCAAATGTAGAAGGCTTAAGGGTAGTGAGTAAAAGGAATCTCATATGACACTAAAAATAGTCCTTCAAATTATCAAACCTTCCAAGTCTTAGGGGACAACCACTTTGTATTGGTCTTCTTGGCTACCTCTGCCATCTGGGCTCCAAACGTTACAAACACAGTTTGGAGAAAAACAAAAGAGACAAACTGCGCAATGGATTGGGCCTTTCATTATTTCTACTATGAGGTACTTTGTAAGCCAATTATTTCATGTTAGGTGAAGTGTTCTCATTCATTCATTCAAAAAAAAATGTGAATCAAAACCTAAAAAAGAATGTGACAGGCCCTATGCCCAGTACCATAGGCACGCAGATGGTTAAGACAGGCTTCCCACCCTTGTAGGAACTCATGATTTCACAGGGAAAATAAACAGAAGCTTAAACCATAACGCATAAGCACTAAATGGATGATGAAGCACTGACAGAGTGCAGAAGCGGGAGCCACAAAGTCATAAAACCACATTTCTTTTCAGTCATTTTGCTCCTTCTACTCACTACCCAGCTGTTAATTTATTTTATAAATATTTGAGTTTGTTCTTTGTCCATGCATCAGTTTTAAACACAGTAGACAACGCAGATGAGCAAGACTAGTCCATACTTTCATGGAGTTTATGCCCAGAGGAAATGGAATGCCAGAATAACTATATTAAGAAGAAATTGGGGCACCTGACCGGCTGAGTCAGTAGAGCATGCGACTCTTGATCTCAGGGTCGTGAGTTCAAGCCCCAGGTTGGGCGTGGAGTCTACTTTAAAAAATTCAAAGAAGGAGAAGAAGGAGGAGGAGGAGAGGGGGAGGGGAAGAAATGGATTTGGGCAATGAGAAGTATAAGTTGTTTTTGGAACATAGAAGAGGGGGGAAGACTTCAAGTTGGATCAGGGAAGTTACTAGAGAAATGCTGTTTGAACAGAACCTTGAATGGCTATGACGTGTCATCGGATAGACATCTTGGGAAGAATATGCTTGCAAAATAGAGTGAGTGAAAGGCAAAATGCAGGAGAAATTTCTTTGGTATCTGTAGAGTAGGAAACTAGAGCCAGATTTAGGATTTTGAAGGCCTTGGATAATATGCCAAGCTACCGTGTTATCACAGCAGTGCTCTAGGACAAACTTTAGACTGCACCAGGGTCACTTGGAGGCCTTGTCAGGACACAGGTTCCACCTCCACAGTTCCTGATTCACTCAGTCCGGAGTAGAGCTGAGAATTTGCATCTTGAGTAAGTTCCCAAGTGACTCTGATATTTGAGAACCACTCCTGGAGAATTAATCTGGTGACTGTGTGCAGTATAGATTAGAATGGGAGAGACCAGAGATGACAATGCCAGTCAGAAGATGGTGGTACCCATGTAGGTGGAAAGTGAGGGACTCGGCTGAAATCAATGGAAATAAGAGGGTCAACTATAATCAAGAATGGGTGTTTCCAAATAAAAATCCAGTACCATGTTGTTTTTTTGTTGGCCCCACTTGCAACTGAAGCAGTTGATAAATTCATAGAGCGTTTAGGCAATGTACAACCAAAAATAAATTTCTATTAATATGATAATATAATTCTGAGTTCGTTCAAAGTTAGGTATTGATTAGAGGAGTAACTTCTTTTCAAGTTAAATGAAAAGGTATCTTTTATCTCTTCTGGTATTGACTTGGTGTCGAGAAATACAACTAAACCAGGAAGGTGTGCTAATGTGAGAATATCCCTTTTAATATTAGAAATTATATGTGGAGATCACAACTTTGAGCTCATAATTTAGAAATTGATGAGGCCACAGAAAGTCATTTAATCAATTCTTCTGCTCTCAGGAAAGATTACTTCCAAGATCTATCAAGATCTATAGTTGTATGTTTTATGTATGAAGATCACAAAGGTGAGACTCTTAAGAAAGGTGAGGGCAGGGTTAGGGGCTCTGGAAGGTTCAAATAACAATTCCTAATACTCAGAGTTTAGCCAAAAGCTACTTATTCAATACTATCATCCTACTAATTAGATAGCTTAGAGCTAATTGAGGCAATATTTTCCTTTTCCTTTTCCTAGAGATTTATCCTGCAATAAAATACAATCTATTGAAAGACGTATATTTGAATCCCTACCTTTTTTGCAGTTTATGTAAGTTACAAATATAATTTCATTGTATTTGGAATTTTTATTAAACTTAATTGTAAACCTCTTTGTTATTCATTTTGAATGAATGAAACTTTATTAGTCGAAAGCTACTAAAATTATGTAGCAAATCTTTTTTGTCTGTGGCAAAGTTTGGTGTGAGAGTTATTATAGAGATCAGAGTGAATCGTTCTAGAGCAGCAGTTCTCTGCCAGGGTGCTTTTGCGTCCAGGTGACACTTGGTAGTGTCTAGAGACATTTTTGATTGTCAGACTGTAGATGTGCTGCTGGCATCTAGTGGGTGGAGGCCAGGGCTGCTGTCACACCCTACAGTTCACAGGGCAGCACCCCCCCCCCCATAACAAAGATTATCCAACCATAAATCTCAACAGTGCTAAAGTTGTGAAACATTTTTCTAGAGAAATAAACTTACTTCTCTAGAAAAAAATACTTACTTAACACAAGTATTTATTGAGCATTTACTGATTTGTATCTAATGCACCACATGTATAAACATGAAAGTATAAATCTTTCATGCAAATATTTTTTTTAAAAGGCAAGCATCTTTCATAGTGAGATTTCTTTAGTGTATGGAGATTGTATTGTGGTTATGTTTCGTTATCTATAAATTAGAATCACTGCCAAAGGATAAATATTCTGAAAATATCTTGTTTTTCTTCTTCGTTTGTGTCTTGTTTTTTTTTGTTGTTGTTTTGTTTTGTTTTGGTTTTTTTTTTTTTTTTTTTTTTTTTTTGGTGTGTGTAGAAATCTTGGTTGCAATTTACTCACCAAACTGAACTTTGGAACATTTCAGGCCTGGCATGGAATGCAGTTTTTACACAAGCTGTAAGTGAAACAGAAAATGAATACATGTAAAAAAAAAAACCAAAAAAAACTACATGTAAAAATATCATACAGTGATTGGTTAGGTGTGTGTTAATAAACCCAGTATGAATTCTGGAAAGTAGGTCTTAAAATCCATTTTTTTTTTCAAATGAGGAAACTAAGGTACAAAGAGGCCAAGAGACTTGTCTTAACTCCTAAATGGCACTCTCTGCCCTCCCTCGTACCCAGCTTTGTGTGGGCAGTGAAGGCCCCAAGCAAGTAACACCCAAGTCAGTATTATCATGGGAATTCGTGACAGTGATGCTTCCCCAAGGTGTGCGTGGTCCTTGAAATCCACTTCTGAATTTAACTTTGATTCTGGCTCACGTGCAAGTTTCCTGTGCAAAAGAGAACTGCGAAGAACTAAGTTTAGCACAGAGTTCTCCAGGCAGCAAAAGGTGTGGGTGCTTCCTCAGCCATCAGGAAAGCAGCAAGAACTCCTGAACACCTGCCACAGGGCACTGCTCTCCATGTGCTTTCTTTCCTGACCACTCTTCAGTTAAGAAGTGTGTGACTCCCTTTCAGCAGGGACATTCTGTGATTTCTCTGTCAAAAAGCAAATCATACTGGGCATGTTCAGTGGCCTGAGGGGGATGTTGAGACTCAAGGTTGAAGACCCTCCACTAAAGCAGACGCTGGAAAAGACTGGCTCACTGTCTTGTGGTTCAGAAATCCGATTTCACAGCTTATCTTCCGTTAGATGAAAGTGTTTACGGTGTGTCTGGAGCTGGAGTAAGTTCCTGCGGGTGCCCAAGAGCAGGGGCCTCCTCTCTCATTAATTTGCTGATGCCTAACTTGGGGAAAGAATACTGAGGGTCAGTTTTTTGTTTTGCCAGCATGCCAGAGAACGGGCTCATTGAGTTTCTCCACCAAGAGGTTTTAGTGGTGTCAATATAATGTCTTAAAAGTCACCACCTCTACTAAGCATCTTATAACACCAAGAGTCTCTTCTAAGAATCTGAATTTCATAGTTATGTAGGCAATACAGGACAAAATAGGGTGGAATCCGTTGATAACAATGAATGAATTCATTGAAAAACAATCCGTGCCACGCGCACTCTATGTCGACAATGTACTAAGTACCGGGGGTACAAAGAATATACAGGGACTGTCCCCAAGAATCTTTCATACTGGAAAAAGGAGAAAAAGATGGCCTTTTTCTTGTAATTTACTAAGATATTTGTAAACTGATGGAAACCCCTGTCTTGCCCGACTGAGATCTCTATCAGTTAACCATTTGTTTTCTTTCCTTTCCTTTGTCCTCCAGCAGCCAGAATGACACATATCCCACCTGGGGCGGGGGCATGTGCTAATTTGTATTTTGCCCTCAACTTGCCCCATGCTCCCTCATCAATCTTACATGACAGAGAAAGGTAATTAAAGAACCAGAGCTAGCTGGTATTGAGAATAAATTAATACTCATGCCATGTGTGTTATGCCCAGAATTCGTGATCCCCAAATACCGCCAGGGAGCCGAGTCCGGTGTAAAAGCAAAAGAGCCTTTATTGGAGCTAGCTCGAGCTCAATCCCCTACCTGCACTGTCGAAGCTGTGAGATACCCGGGAGAGAGAGCCAGTTTCAAAAGGACAAAGGTTTTACTGGTGCCTAGTGGCAGTTGGTGAGGTAATGGCTGCGGCCTCAGCTGATTGGCTGGGGAAGGGTCCTGGGGAAGAGTCCTGTTAGGCAGTTGGGGGGGGGGTTACTCAAGGGGAGGAGGTGTGGTCAAGGTGAAGGACACAGAACAAGATGGAGTCGGCCGGTGTAGGCCCGCCCTTTCAATGTGGTTTGAATAGAGCTGTACTACTAAAACGAATTCACAGTTAACTTCCAAAACATTATCACAGTACAGTAAGTGTGTATTGGAGGTTGGGCTCCTTGTTTGGGGCCAAACTTTTCTTTTCTTTTTTCTTTTTAACGTTTATTTATTCTGAGAGAAAGAGAGCGTGCGCAGGGGAGATGCCATCCCGTGAATTCAGTCACGTTATTACCTATGTGACTTATTACTGGGGTGTTTATAAGTTGAAACAGTATTTTCTCCAGCATTAAATAAGTTTGTAAACCTTTTGGGCCCCAGCTGAGGTGGATTTATCTTGAACTGACTGGAGCTTAAACTTCAGGTCTCCTCACTTACATAGGCCCCTTCCAAAGTCTTGGGAGGGACCCTCGCAATTCCTGTACGCATAATTTTGCATGTTTTGATGAGGCAGGATTTCCCAAAGTAGATGAGGTTCAGACCCTACAAGGCCTTGATTCACCCCTGGGTTTCAGGTAATTATATCTCAGTAAGTTTTTTGAATGAAGCCTCTTAAGTTATTGATAAACACTGAGTGAACACGTTAGCGGTGTGGTAAAGTCTATTTTGAATCTGAAATCCACCTCAAAGCCATGCCAAGAGTTTATTAATAAGGTACCACTTTTTGAATGGTAGTAATAATCCTGTTTCTTTCAGATGAAATCAGGAATGAAATATATTATGGAAAACCAACAGTGGTTGATAATCCTAAATGTTAAGTATAGTTTTTTTTTTTTTTCCTGACTTTAAAGTGCTTCTCCTTCATTCACCTACACAGGTCCAGACTGGTGGCTTATTTTAAAAAATTCACTTCATTGGTTCTAACAGTACGAGCTCCATGATTTTAGAAGCTGAAGGACTCTACGATGTAGAAAGGCTGTACCTTATCGGGATAGAGCACATTCACATGCTGGCTCGTCTGTGGCGCATCCGTATTGTGCCAAGAACATAAGCTCTAAGGGAGAATAAGGAAAATCTAAGCCTTGCCCCTGTTGAATTATTGTTGAGAATATCATTGAGGTAGGTGTGGCCACCCTCTGAAGGCAAACTCGAGCCCCAGTCACAGACACGCCCTAACGCTCCCCCAGTCAACCGGCATCTGCTTCCTTTTAGACAGCTGTGTGCCCACAAAAGTTGACACACTTCAGGATATTGTCATCGCTTTTTGGTATGTACTGGAAATCCTGGCAGCTTCTTCTCAGATTCAGAAAGGCATAAACGTTAAGGATGAAGATAACAACTCAGGGCTGTCCTTTTGGGGTGATTTAGGGTAACTTTTATTATTTTCCGTGTGTGGTAGTTCAAAAGCTTTGCCATAGTCATACCCAACTATTACTTTTCTTCTCCCAGCTGCATCTGAGTCTTCCCACGTATATACCAAGGCATCTTCTTTCTCTGGGAAGCATGGTAGTTGCTCCTCCGCCCCATATCATTTCTTTAATACCGACCTCTATTAGGTATTTACTGCGCTCCGGCACTATGCTAAGACCTTTCGCTTGTGCTGCAAGTAAGACAATGTGTCTTAAACTCTTAGAATAGAGCCTGGCACGTGGGAAGTGCTCCGGACGTGGCCCCTCACACGGCACTTCATTTTCGTTTTTCCAGCAACTCTTGTGACACAGGTAGTATTATCCTCATTTTGGGGATGAGGAACTTGAAACTCAGAGACATCGGGTGACTTGCCTAGGTTCACACTGTCAATAAGTGACAGAACCACTTCAGAAGCTTCGCGAGTAATACAATTCCGCATTCCCTGGCACTAGGTAGGACCTGAATGACAACTGGCCTTTTGGGCGTCGTCCCTTGGAGTCAGCTTCTCACTGGAATAGGACCTTTCGAGCAGGGAGCTCCTTTTCCCTATGCTTCTGGAGTTCCTGGCCATGCCACCTATGGGCATCCCCAGGCTTCCTGCTCACCGCCTGGTGCAACTATCACATCGTCACTGCTAGGCACCCACTCTGTGCCCAGCCTTATGCTAGGTGCTTTGCACATGCTCTTTCCTTTAATCCTCAAGTTGCCTTATGAGGTAAATGCTGCTAAAAGGACTCGGAGATGTTCGTTACTTAAGTCCCTTCACCAGGAAGTGACAGCCAGAATTCAGACCTAGGTCTGCCTGATTCCAGGGCCCTTGCTTCTTGGGCTGGTCCTCACTGCCAGAAACTCCTCTTCAAGGCTATTCTCAGAACTTTAATTAAAACATAGGCTCACCATTTCAGATTCTTTAGGCTTCGCCCCTCCCCCCGCCCAACCCCTGAGAAAGGATTTACGTGATGCCCTTAGATGTCTTGCATTGAGGAGCTTCCCATGGGGAGTCACGTTCTCATGGCTCATGGACCTATGTAGATGAATAAAGGAAAGGGGTTATTCTATCCCCAGGTACTTCAAACAGACTGGAATAGGGTCTAGATCACTCCACTTATCTCTTCAACTGCTTTCCTCCAACGAGCCAGTTTTCCCTCCATGCCTTGGGATTCCAGCGTAGAGAGTTTGGAGTTTGTCCTATTTGAAATTTATTTTCACTGCCTGCTTTGGACATTTTTTCAGCTAAAGCTGTTAGGATTTCAGTACATTCAGGACAGTGGTGACAAGCTTCAGTCCTCAAGTCTTCTCTGTCTCCTCAGTTAATAGAAAGGAAACGTAGCCCATCTGTCTGGACCTCTGTAGAAGAATTTGGAGAAAAAAAAAATAACACGTAAGAAATGTTCCCTTATTTTGTGAGCTACCTTTAGTCTGTCCCGTTGCTCTGCAACAGAAAGCTTTTGCAAAAATACTTGAGTTTTCCTCTTCAAATAAGATAGTTTTTTAAAAAACAAAAGAATACCTAGAACAGTATTTCTTCAACTTTGATTATGAGACAGTCTTTGAGGATAACTGTTGTTATGTTTGACTCCCATAAAGATAAGCCCACGAATATCCAAAAGCCAATAGACTGAGTCAGCACACCTTTTATCTGTAAGATGAGGGAATTGAACGGAAATGGAGATGATCTCTAGTGCAATGTCCACCGTTCGTTCGTATCGCAGTCTGTGGAAAAACAATTGCTGTCGGTCCAGCAGAGGTAACCTGTCGGGTCAGTTCTCATTCTCCCCTTGGCTCAGGCACAATAGCTCCATGAAGAAAAGGCGGCACTAAAGACAGGAGGAAATAGGATAATTTGGAGTGGCCTGTATTTTGCTTTCACTACAGATAAACACGGGGCATTCATCTCAGCAGGAGGGCTGCCTGGGTAAGAGGAAGCACTGAGCCGATGGGTATAAGGCCATGGGTGAGCTACCAGGAAAGAGGGGGGGACAGTGGGGGTAGAGCACTGAGATAGTTGGGGGGAAGGATAACGAACTACTAAATTGTTTTGGCTGCATAACTCTTCATAGTCTTTCTTAATAGGGAGCCGGGGGTGGGCGCGGGGTGGGGGGGGGGGGAGCAGTGGGCAGGGGAAGACACACACGTGGAAGAGCTTACTTGCACAGAGCCCACCAGTAAGCTTGTAGGTATGAATGCCATTGTTATTGTTTCAAAGCCAAAGGACATTCAGAGCCTCAAGGTTGAGGAACTGTGTTTAACCAGACATGTGACACTCACGTTCTTTCTCTTCATAACATTGTCTGACTGGATATTAACTAGTGTTACACAAACCCGACATGTTAATGGGCCTGAAAAAACGTAGAAGAATGGGCTGGAATAGGAAGAATAGGGGAGTTTCCAAGGCAGGAACAAAAACGCATGGCTCCCAGCCGCACCGCTAACTCCCTCTGACCTCCGTTGTGGAAGAGTTTGAATCTTCGCTCCCCTTTTCTCCACCTACTAACATGTTTATCTTCTGGCAACTGGTTCTCTATTTATCACAACGTGGTTCTTTTTTTTTTTTTTTTTTTCAAATTGAGATATAGTCCGCATAATAGAATATGCAACGTTATAAAGTATATAGTGCAATGGTATACTTTGATAGACAGTAATCACTGCTAATTCCAGAACATTGTCATCACCCCCCTCAAAAGAAATACCATACCCATCAGCCTTTACTCCCCATTCTCCCCTCCCCCCAGGCCCCTGGCAACAACTAATTTACCTTCTGCCCCTATGGATTTGCCTATTCTGGACATTTCATCGAAATGTGTGTCTAGTTTCTTTCACATAGCTTGTTGGCTTCAAGATTTATCCGGTTGTAGCATGTTTCAGTACTTCATTCTTTTTTCAATGTTTATTTATTTTTGAAAGAGAGCGCACACACAAGCGGGGAAGGGGCAGAGGGAGAGGGGGACAGAGGATCCAAAACCACAGAGCCTGATGTAGAGCTCGAACTCATGAACTGTGAGATGACGACCTGAGCCAAAGTCAGATGCTTAACCGACTGAGCCACCCAGGTGCTCCAATCACATTTTGTTCATCCATTCGTGAGTTATTGGACATTTGGATTATTTTGACTTTTTGGCTCTTATGAATAATGCTGCTATGAGTATTCATGTACAAGTTTTTGTGTGGTCATATGTTTTTAATTCTCTTGGGTACGTACCTAAGAGTGGAATTGCTGGGTCATGTAGTAACTCTATATTTAACCCTTTTGAGGAACTGCCAAACTGTTTTCCACAGTGACTACACCATCTTACATTCCCACCAATGTATGAAGATTCTGGTTTCCCCAAATCTTGCTACCACTTATCATTGTCTCTCTGTTCGATCATAGCCATCTTAGTGAGTGTAGAGTAGTATCTCATTGTAGCTTTGATTTCTATTTCCCTAATGACCTAAGACATTGAGCATCTTTTCATGTGCTTATTGGCCATTCATGTATTTTCTTTGGCGAAATGTCTCTTCAAATCCTTTACCCATTTAAACATTTGATTATTTGTCTTTTTCTGAGTTTTAAGAGTTCTTTATATATTCTGGATATTCTGGATACTAGACTTGTATCAGACATATGATAGTTTTGGGTTGTTTTTTTATTTTTAAATAAAGTCCAGCTTACCTATTTTTCCTTTGGTTTGTTGTGCTTTTTGTGTCATGTCTAAGAAACTGTTGCCTAAATCCAAGGTCATAAAGATTTCTCTCCTGAGAGTTTTATAGCTTGAGCTCTTCCATTTAGGTCTTTGACTCATTTTGAGTTAATATTTATATATGGTGTGAAGTGTAGGAATCCAACTCCATTATTTTGTATGGGGATATACGGTTGTCCCAGCATCATTTGAAAACACTAGTCTTCCCACAGTGAATGGTGTTGGCACCCTTGTTGAAAATCAGTGGGCCATAAATGTGAGGATTTATTCCTGGACTGTCAGTTCTGTTCCATCAGCTTACATGTCTGTTCTTATGCCAGTACCACACCGTGATTACTGTAGTTTTGAAGTAGGTTTTGAAACCAGGGCGTGTGAGTCTCCCCATTTGGTTGTTCTTTGTCAAAATCGTTTTGGAGCCCCTGGGTAGCTCAGTTGGTTAAGTGGCCGGCTCTTGATTTCAGCTCAGGTCATGACCTCACAGTTTGTGAGATGGAACCCCGTGTTGCCATCTGCACTGACAGCATGGAGCCTGCTTGGGATGCTCCCTCTCCTTCTCCCTCTGCCCCTCCCCTGCTCACACTTTTCCCCACTCACACTCGCTCATGTTTGCTCTTCTGCACGGGTGTGTATGCTCGCTGTCTCTCAAAATGAATAGATAAACTTTTTTTTTTTTTTTTAAAGATCATTTTGGGCTATTCTCGGTCCCTTGAATTGACATACAGATTTTAGAATTAGCTTGCCAATATTTGGAAAGAAGTCAGTTGGGGTTTTGATAGGGATTATACTGAAACCACAGTTCAATCTGGGGTATAGTGCCATTTTAACAATATTTTCTTCTGATCCGTGAACATGGCATATCTTTACGTTTATTTCAATCTTCTTTAATTTCTTTCAACAACGTTTTGTGGTTTTTAGTGTGATTCTTGCACTTCTTTGGTTAAATGTTTTCCTAAGTATTTTATTCTTTTGAGTACTGTTATACATGGAATTGTTTTCTTAATTTCATTTTTGGAATAGTCATTGCTGATGTATAGAAATAAAGCTAATTTTTACATATCGATCTTGTGTCCTGTAACCTTGCTGAACTCATTTATTAGTGCTAAGGTTTTTTTTCTACATTCCCAGGCATATGTCTTGTGGTCTTCTAGTTACCCAGGAAGATGTTGGAGCATTTCAAAGTCCCTATGGACATCTCATTTCTCAGCTTTTCCCTTTTAGGCTTTTTGTTTAGGCTATTTTTTGTCTTGTGATCAATTGCCTCACATAGCTGCCAGATTAAAACATTTATCTATAATTGTTTTCAAAAAAGGCCCCTTGGGAAGAGGCTATTTTAGCACTGTGCAGTTCTCAGTGAGGTCAAGGGCAAGGCTTTCAAGTGAAGTTTTTTAGGGACCCCACTAGACAGGTAAAACAATGACAGTTTGTTCTTTGGGAATGAGGCTTTAAGGAACTTCAGCTCCATTTTGTTCCCCTGGGATGTGGGCAATTTTTAAGGTTCTCATCAGGATGGAGAGCAGAGGTTGAGGACAAGTTAAAACAACAGAGCTCACTGTTCTTATAGAAATTAGTAATTTTTTCTTTAATACATGCTCTCCGGGTTGCTGCAAGCCCATTGGTTAAAATTTCCAAAGTTCTGAGAAAGTTGATTTTGACCATTTTTGCTAGTTGTTGTTGTTGTTGCTTTTACGGAAGGATGAATTTTCAGACGTCCTTCCTCTCTCATTTTCACTGATTCACCTGTAACAGGGCTTTAAAATCTCTAAAGTCTCAGGGCACCTGGGTGGCTCAGTTAACTGCCTGACTCTTGATTTCGGCTCAGGTCATGATCTTGCGGTCATGGGATCAAGCCCCATGTCAGGCTCTGCACGGGGCATGGAGCCTGCTTGGGATTCTCTCTCTCTCTCTTCCTCTGCCTCCCTTCACTCATACTCTTGTACTCTCTCTCTCAAAAAATAGAATAAAAAAATAAGAAATGAAATCTGTAAAGTCTCAATGATCACAGGCTAATTAAATACTTAATCATGGGAGATGATTAGAGGAAAGGAATAAAAATAGAAAATGTAATTCTTAGAGAAGCTCTCCCAGATGGAGAGATGAAGTTCAGCAAAGTGTTTCTATATTTAATGCTCTCAAAGTTAAGTTTAAGGTAACGGCTATTTTAAACCCCCTTTTTTCCATACAATTTAAATACAGGCTTTGGAGTCAGAACTGAGTTCAGATTCCATCTCTGCTTCTTGACTGGCTGGACAAACTGGGACAAATTATACAACCTCTCTGTACTTCAGTTTCCTCACTTGTAAAATGGGGTAATGATGTATCTATCACATAAGGTTATTGTGAGGTTTAAATGTGAAATGCTGATCACAGATGCCCCATAGCTCAATAGTATTGGTTGTGATGATTATCCTTATAATTTTGCAAAAGTACAGTGATGATTCTTGAGCAGAGTCAACCTAAAGGCAGATTTTCTTTTCTTTCTTCCTGTTTCCTTCACTTTATTTTTGCTGTAAAGAACTGAGAAGAAAATCTACTCAGCATTTTGGAATAAAAACTTGTGTCAAGCAGTGACAAAATGTTATTTATTCAACAAGCCTTCACTAAGTAACTAGTAAATAACAAGCACTCTGTCAGGCACAGGGACAAAAATGACAATAGAGTATGGTCCCTGCCCTCAGGGAGCTGGCAGTCCAGGAGATGGATAAGGAAACGGGATCATATGCCACCTAACAAAGGCTGTCATAGGAGAATACACATGGTGGGGGTATAGCTTTCACCATTTCCTCTTAGATTAATCCCTTTGTCTTTGGCCCCCAAACTGAGGAATTGGTCCTATTTTTGTCTTTAACCGGGTGTTTTAAACTGTGGAATTTTTTACATTTCTAGAGATAAAGGAAAAGCACCTAGAATTATAGAGGACACTAGAAACAGTATTTCCTACAGAGCCTGGGCTTCCTACCAGCATAGTCACTTCTAGGGTTTTCAGCCCAAAAAGTTCTTTGGCATATCTTGGCTTTGCTGTCCACGTAAAAAAAAAAAAAAAAAAAAAAAAAAAAAAAAAAAAATTTTTTTTTCTCTTTCTGTTCTCCACTTTATCGTCCAGAGAGCTGGGTAGTTCCCAAAGGAAGAGTGCTTTACAGAATGTAAGGGTGATTTATAGGCAAAGGCAGAAAATGATTAGTTTTAACCTTCCAGTTCCATACCCCCAAAATGAACATAAACTTTCGTGGTAGTCATTACTGGAAATGCAGATCATTTTAATTCCATTGCATTTTTCAGAATTATCAGTCGTAACCCTCTGTCAGCTGTTGAAGATTCCTATCTTTTTAAGTTGCCAGCATTAAAATATTTGTAAGTATTGCAACAATCTCATGGCTCATGAGATGATTTCTGATCTTTTTTGTTGTCATCAAAAGATTAAGTATTTTGCGTTTTGGGAAAAAGTCCTAATTTAAGTTTTAACTCGGTTATTGAAATAAGCATTATTAGCAAAGAAAAAACGTATATGGGCAAGATAGCCTGCAGAGGAAGGCGTAGTAGTGAAGAACACATAAGAGACATGGGACTTGCAGATGTAGGTAGAAATACCATTTATCTCAAAGTGGAAAGTGGAGTAAGGTGTATATTAAAAGAAAAAAAGACTAATCAAGAGAGGTGGATGCAATTGAGAATGAAAATGAGGATAAGAGTAAAAAGGATTGTACTGTTGAGCACCAAGGTGATTAATTTGATGATGCACATAAAATGTCTTCATTGGGAGTTTTCTGAAATTATTGTCCATAGCAAGAAAACTCTTGAGCTGACTTGACAAAGAAGCCAGAATTGAAGTAACCACATGTTGTTAAGTATCTTTTTAGGTACAGAATTTTTATCCTTGGGTTCAAATCACGCATGTTTGGGCTTTCTCCTTCAGAGACATGGGATCAACACAGGTGTCACTTACAACAGTTGAGAGCATCCTCATGATGACCCTTGAATTTGGAAACACTGTAAGTTGATTTTTCTTATGTGTATTTTCACTTAGTTGTTGATTTAGATTTGTTTTATTGTTTTCTTAAGTCAGATTTATTGAGGTATAAAATTTACTCTTTTTAAGCGTACAGTTTGATGAGTTTTGACAAACGTGTAGTTATGTAAGCACCACCACATTTGAGACGTAGACCATTTCTGTCACCCCAAAAGGCCCCTATGTGCCTTTGCAGCCAATCCCCTTTTGTCACCACCAGCCCTGGCAACCACCAACCTAATTTTTGTCCCTATAGTTTTGCCTTCTCCACAGTGTCTTATAAATGAAATCATACAAGGGGCACCTGGGTGGCTCGGGCAGTTAAGCGTCCGACTTCAGCTCAGGTCATGATCTCGCGGTTCGTGAGTTCAAGCCCTGCATCGGACTCTGTCCTGACAGCTCAGAGCCTGGAGCCTGCTTCGGATTCTGTGTCTCCCTGTCTCTCTACCCCTTCCCCATTTGCCCTCCATCTCTCTCTCTCTCTCAAAAATAAATGAACATTAAAAAAAATAAATAAATGAAATCATACAGTATGCAGTCTTCTGTGATTGGTTCCTTTCAGCATAATCCTTTTGAGATTCATCCATGTGTTTTTTTAACTTTTTTAACGTTTATTTATTTTTGAGAAACAGCATAAGCAGGAGAGGGGGAGAGAGAGAGAGAGAGAGAGAGAGAGAGAGAGAGAGACAGACAGACACACACAGAACCCGAAGCAGGCTCCAGGCTCTGTCAGCGCAGAGCCCAATACAGGGCATGAACCTGCGGAACATGAGATCATGGCCTGAGCCAAAGTCGGTCACTTATCTGACTGAGCCACCCAGGCACCCCAGAGACTCATCCATGTGTTTGCACATGTCAGTAGTTCATTTCCTTTTTATTGCCGAGTAGTATTGCAGTTGTGAGGATATACCAGTTTGTTTATGCGTTCATCAGTTAATGGGCATTTGAGTTGTTTCTAGCTTTTTGGCCTTTATGAATAAAGTTGCTTAAAACACTTACATGCAGGTCTTCGTATGAGCATATGTTTTCATTGGGGGAGGGGGGGAGGGGGTAAAATACCTAATGGCAGGATTGCTACATCATATGCTAAGTGTATATTTAACTGTTTAAGAAACTGCTTACCTGTTTTCTAAAGTGGATGTACCATTTTGCATTCCAGCCTGCAGTATATGAGATCTTGTATCTATCCTTTCTTCTAATGTCTTGATCTATTTTTCATAAGGTGAATGTTGGCCTTAAAATTGAGTTGGGAAGTATTCCCCTCTCTTCAATTCTCTAGTACAGTTTGTGCAGAATTGGCATTATGTTTTCCTTAAATGTTTGCTAGAATTCACCAGTGAAGCCATGTGGGCTTGAAGCTTTCTTTGTGAGAAAGTGTTAAACTACAGATTTTATTTTTGTAATAGTGCTACTTAAATTACATACTTATTTTTTGGAGTAGTTCATGTCTTTCGGGGAATCTATTTCATCTTGAAGTTATTGACATAAAGTATTTTATAATGTTCCCTTATTATCCTTTTAGTATCTGTAGAATTGTAATGATGTCATTCCTCTCATTTTTGATATTGATAATTTGTGTCTTCTCTTGTCTTTTCTTGATAAATCTGGCCAGAAGTTTATCAGTTTTACTTATCTTCTCTAAAAAGTGCCTTTTCATTACACTGACTTCTCTATTTTTGTTTTCCTTTTTAAAAATTTCTGCTTTGATCTTCATCATTCCATTTTCTCTCCTTACTCAGTGATGAATTTCCTTTTCTTTTTCTAGTTTCTTCAAAGTGGACACTGGGGGGGGGGGGGCGCCTGGGTGGCGCAGTCGGTTAAGCGTCCGACTTCAGCCAGGTCACGATCTCGCGGTCCGTGAGTTTGAGCCCCGCGTCGGGCTCTGCGCTGATGGCTCGGAGCCTGGAGCCTGTTTCCGATTCTGTGTCTCCCTCTCTCTGCCCCTCCCCCGTTCATGCTCTGTCTCTCTCTGTCCCAAAAATAATAAATAAACGTTAAAAAAAAAAAAAACTTAAAAAAAAAATTGGACACTGGGGAAGATGAATACTATATGAGCAACATCCCACATGTTGACATGTGTTTTCAGTTTCAGTCGGTACAAAATCGTTTTTAATATCCATTTTGACTTATTTGACCAATAGGGTTCCTTAGGAGTGTGTTGGTTAGTTTCTAAATATTTGGAGATTTTACAGATCTGTTAATTTGTTATTTAATTCCATTGTGGTCACAGAACAATATGTTGGATGACTGAAATCCTTTTAAATTTATTGAGGCTTGTTTTATAGCCAATGAATTCTGGTAATAGATGAGAATATGGTCTATTTTGATAAATATTATGTGCCCACTTGAAAAAAAATATGTAGTCTGCTGATTTGGTGTGGAGTATTCTATAAATGTCAACTAGGTCAAGTAGGTTGGTAGTATTTTTCAAGTCTGATGTATCATTACTCATTTTCTATATATTTTTTCTGTCAATTATTGAGAGAGGGATATTGAAATCTCCAACTATAATTGTGTACTTTTGTGTCTCTCTTTCCTATTCTCCTTAATATATTTGGAAGTTCTATTATCAGATACATAAATTTTTAAGTTATGTCTTTTCTATTAGTTGACATTTCTATCACAATGGAATAACCTCATTTATCCCTGGTAATATCTTCGCTTTGAAATTGACTTTGTCCTATAGTAAATATAGCCACTCAAGGTTTCGTTTGATTAGTGTTAGCAAAGCATAATTTCTTCCATATTTTTAACCTACTTATATCTTTGTATTGAAGATGAATCTTATAGACAGCATATAGTTGGCTTTTGCTTTTTTATCCAGTATGACAACTCTATCTTTTAATTAGGTGATTGCACCATTTATAGTTAATGTAATTATTTATAGGATTACATTTAAAGCTACTGTCTACTCTTTCTATGTATCCCATCTGTTCTTTGTTTCTTTTCTTTTTCTTTTTCTTCCTGCTCTTCGGTTGATTTAGTACGTTTTATTATTTTTTGGTGGGGGGATAAATAGTTACAACTCAGGTTTTGTTATTTTAGTAGCTGTTTAATGGTTTGTAGTGTTCATGTTTAACTTATCACAGTTTATCTTCAAATGATATGATATGATTTCATGAATAGTATAAGAACCTTACAATAAATAGTGTACTTCCATTGTTCCCCTCCTGACCTTTGTGCTATTGTTTTCATACGTTTTACTTTTAGCACACCATATTATTTTTTTTGTTTAAATAGTCAATTATCTTTTTTTATTTTTTATTTTTGAGAGAGACAGAGTGCAAGTGGGGGAGGGGCAGAGAGAGAGGGAGACACAGAATCTGAAGCAGGCTCCAGGCTCTGAGCTGTAGACACAGAGCCTGATGTGGGGCCTGAAATCACAGACTATGAGATCATGACCTGAGCTGAAGTCAGATGCTTAACTGACTGAGCCACCTGGGTGCCCCTCAATTATCTCTTTTATTGAAGTATATATAGATCATGTAATATTAAATTAGTTTCAGGTGTACAACACAGTGATCTTTTATATACATTATGAAATGCTCACAACACAGTGATCAATTATATACATTATGAAATGCTCACCACAATAAGTATATTACAGTATTATTGACGATATTCCCTATGCTGTACTTTTCATCTGGTGACTTATTTATTTTATAACTGCAAGTTTGTACCTCTTAACCCTTTTCACTCATTTTGTCCATATCCCTAGTTTGTTCTCCATATTTACAAGTGTTTTCTCTTTTTTGTTGTTGTTTATTCATTCATTTGGTTTTTTGTTTATTTTTTATTTTTTACCTTGTTTTATATTTTATTTTTTATTTATTTATTTTTTTAATATATGAAATTTATTGTCAAATTGGTTTCCATACAACACCCAGTGCTCATCCCAAAAGGTGCCCTCCTCAATACCCATCACCCACCCTCCCCTCCCTCCCACCCCCCATCAACCCTCAGTTTGTTCTCAGTTTTTAACAGTCTCTTATGCTTTGGCTCTCTCCCACTCTAACCTCTTTTTTTTTTTTTCCTTCCCCTCCTCCATGGGTTTCTGTTAAGTTTCTCAGGATCCACATAAGAGTGAAATCATATGGTATCTGTCTTTCTCTGTATGGCTTATTTCACTTAGCATCACACTCTCCAGTTCCATCCACGTTGCTACAAAAGGCCATATTTCATTTTTTCTCATTGCCACGTAGTATTCCATTGTGTATATAAACCACAATTTCTTTATCCATTCATCAGTTGATGGACATTTAGGCTCTTTCCATCATTTGGCTATTGTTGAGAGTGCTGCTATAAACATTGGGGTACAAGTGCCCCTATGCATCAGTACTCCTGTATCCCTTGGATAAATTCCTAGCAGTGCTATTGCTGGGTCATAGGGTAGGTCTATTTTTAATTTTCTGAGGAACCTCCACACTGCTTTCCAGAGCAGCTGCACCAATTTGCATTCCCACCAACAGTGCAAGAGGGTTCCCGTTTCTCCACATCCTCTCCAGCATCTACAGTCTCCCGATTTGTTCATTTTGGCCACTCTGACTGGCGTGAGGTGATATCTGAGTGTGGTTTTGATTTGTATTTCCCTGATAAGGAGCGACGTTGAACATCTTTTCATGTGCCTGTTGGCCATCCGGATGTCTTCTTTAGAGAAGTGTCTATTCATGTTTTCTGCCCATTTCTTCACTGGGTTATTTGCTTTTCGGGTGTGGAGTTTGGTGAGCTCTTTATAGATTTTGGATACTAGCCCTTTGTCCGATATGTCATTTGCAAATATCTTTTCCCATTCCGTTGGTTGCCTTTTAGTTTTGTTGGTTGTTTCCTTTGCTGTGCAGAAGCTTTTTATCTTCATAAGGTCCCAGTAATTCACTTTTGCTTTTAATTCCCTTGCCTTTGGGGATGTGTCGAGTAAGAGATTGCTACGGCTGAGGTCAGAGAGGTCTTTTCCTGCTTTCTCCTCTAAGGTTTTGATGGTTTCCTGTCTCCCATTCAGGTCCTTTATCCATTTTAAGTTTATTTTTGTGAATGGTGTGAGAAAGTGGTCTAGTTTCATTCTTCTGCATGTTGCTGTCCAGTTCTCCCAGCACCATTTGTTAAAGAGACTGTCTTTTTTCCATTGGATGTTCTTTCCTGCTTTGTCAAAGATGAGTTGGCCATACGTTTGTGGGTCTAGTTCTGGGGTTTCTATTCTATTCCATTGGTCTATGTGTCTGTTTTTGTGCCAATACCATGCTGTCTTGATGATGACAGCTTTGTAGTAGAGGCTAAAGTCTGGGATTGTGGTGCCTCCTGCTTTGGTCTTCTTCTTCAAAATTACTTTGGCTATTCGGGGCCTTTTGTGGTTCCATATGAATTTTAGGATTGCTTGTTCTAGTTTCGAGAAGAATGCTGGTGCAATTTTGATTGGGATTGCATTGAATGTGTAGATAGCTTTGGGTAGTATGGACATTTTGACAATATTTATTCTTCCAATCCATGAGCAGGGAATGTCTTTCCATTTCTTTAAATCTTCAATTACCTTCATAAGTTTCCTATAGTTTTCAGCATGCAGATCTTTTACATCTTTGGTTAGATTTATTCCTAGGTATTTTATGCTTCTTGCTGCAATTGTGAATGGGATCAGTTTCTTTATTTGTCTCTCTGTTGCTTCATTGTTAGTGTATAAGAATGCAACTGATTTCTGTACATTGATTTTGTATCCTGCAACTTTGCTGAATTCATGTATCAGTTCTAGCAGACTTTGGTGGAGTCTATCGGATTTTCCATGTATAATATCATGTCATCTGCAAAAAGCGAAAGCTTGACTTCATCTTTGCCAATTTTGATGCCTTTGATTTCCTTTTGTTGTCTGATTGCTGATGCTAGAACTTCCAGCACTATGTTAAACAACAGCGGTGAGAGTGGGCATCCCTGTCGTGTTCCTGATCTCAGGGAAAAAGCTCTAGTTTTTCCCCGTTGAGGATGATGTTAGCTGTGGGCTTTTCATAAATGGCTTTTATGATCTTTAAGTATGTTCCTTCCATCCCGACTGTCTCAAGGGTTTTTATTAAAAAAGGGTGCTGGATTTTGTCAAAGGCCTTTTCTGCATCGATTGACAGGATCATATGGTTCTTCTCTTTTTTTTTTTTTGTTAATGTGATGTATCGCGTTGATTGATTTGCGAGTGTTGAACCAGCCCTGCACCCCAGGAATGAATCCCACTTGGTCATGGTGAATAATTCTTTTTATATGCCGTTGAATTCGATTTGCCAGTATCTTATTGAGAATTTTTGCATCCATATTCATCAGGGATATTGGCCTGTAGTTCTCTTTTTTTACTGGGTCTCTGTCTGGTTTAGGAATCAAAGTAATACTGGCTTCATAGAATGAGTCTGGAAGTTTTCCTTCCCCTTCTATTTTTTGGAATAGCTTGAGAAGGATAGGTATTATCTCTGCTTTAAACGTCTGGTAGAACTCCCCTGGGAAGCCGTCTGGTCCTGGACTCTTATTTGTTGGGAGATTTTTGATAACCGATTCAATTTCTTTGCTGGTTATGGGTCTGCTCAAGCTTTCTATTTCCTCCTGATTGAGTTTTGGAAGAGTGTGGGTGTTTAGGAATTTGTCCATTTCTTCCAGGTTGCCCAATTTGTTGGCATATAATTTTTCATAGTATTCCCTGATAATTGTTTGTATCTCTGAGGGATTGGTTGTAATAATTCCATTTTCATTCATGATTTTATCTATTTGGGTCATCTCCCTTTTCTTTTTGAGAAGCCTGGCTAGAGGTTTGTCAATTTTGTTTATTTTTTCAAAAAACCAACTCTTGGTTTCGTTGATCTGCTCTACAGTTTTTTTAGACTCTCTATTGTTTATTTCTGCTCTGATCTTTATTATTTCTCTTCTTCTGCTGGGTTTAGGCTGCCTTTGCTGTTCTGCTTCTATTTCCTTTAGGTGTGCTGTTAGATTATGTATTTGGGATTTTTCTTGTTTCTTGAGATAGGCCTGGATTGCAATGTATTTTCCTCTCAGGACTGCCTTCGCTGCGTCCCAAAGCGTTTGGATTGTTGTATTTTCATTTTCGCTTGTTTCCATATATTTTTTACTTTCTTCTCTAATTGCCTGGCTGACCCACACATTCTTTAGTAGGGTGTTCTTTAACCTCCATGCTTTTGGAGGTTTTCCAGACTTTTTCCTGTGGTTGATTTCAAGCTTCATAGCATTGTGGTCTGAAAGTATGCATGGTATAATTTCAATTCTTGTAAACTTATGAAGGGCTGTTTTGTGACCCAGTATATGATCTATCTTGGAGAATGTTGCATGTGCACTCGAGAAGAAAGTATATTCTGTTGCTTTGGGATGCAGAGTTCTAAATATATCTGTCAAGTCCATCTGATCCAATGTCTCATTCAGGGCCCTTGTTTCTTTATTGACCGTGTGTCTAGATGATCTATCCATTTCTGTAAGTGGAGTGTTAAAGTTCCCTGCAGTTACCACATTCTTATCAATAAGGTTGCTTATGTTTGTGAGTAATTGTTTTATACATTTGGGGGCTCCGGTATTCGGCGCATAGACATTTATAATTGTTAGCTCTTCCTGATGGATAGACCCTGTAATTATTATATAATGCCCTTCTTCATATCTTGTTACAGCCTTTAATTTAAAGTCTAGTTTGTCTGATACAAGTATGGCTACTCCAGCTTTCTTTTGGCTTCCAGTAGCATGATAAATAGTTCTCCATCCCCTCACTCTCAATCTAAAGGTGTCCTCAGGTCTAAAATGAGTCTCTTGTAGACAGCAAATAGATGGGTCTTGTTTTTTTATCCATTCTGATACCCTATGTCTTTTGGTTGGCGCATTTAATCCATTTACATTCAGTGTTATTATAGAAAGATACGGGTTTAGAGTCATTGTGATGTCTGTATGTTTTATGCTTGTAGCGATGTCTCTGGTACTTTGTCTCACAGGGTCCCCCTTAGGATCTCTTGTAGGGCTGGTTTAGTGGTGACAAATTCCTTCAGTTTTTGTTTGTTTGGGAAGACCTTTATCTCTCCTTCTATTCTAAATGACAGACTTGCTGGATAAAGGATTCTCGGCTGCATACTTTTTCTGTTTAGCACACTGAAGATCTCGTGCCAATTCTTTCTGGCCTGCCAAGTTTCAAAAGAGAGATCAGTCACGAGTCTTATAGGTCTCCCTTTATATGTGAGGGCACGTTTATCCCTTGCTGCTTTCAGAATTTTCTCTTTATCCTTGTATTTTGCCAGTTTCACTATGATATGTCGTGCAGAAGATCGATTCAAGTTACGTCTGAAGGGAGTTCTCTGTGCCTCTTGGATTTCAATGCCTTTTTCCTTCCCCAGTTCAGGGAAGTTCTCAGTTATAATTTCTTCAAGTACCCCTTCAGCACCTTTCCCTCTCTCTTCCTCCTCTGGGATACCAATTATGCGTATATTATTTCTTTTTAGTGTATCGCTCAGTTCTCTAATTTTCCCCTCATACTCCTGGATTTTTTTATCTCTCTTTCTCTCAGCTTCCTCTTTTTCCATAACTTTATCCTCTAGTTCACCTATTCTCTCCTCTGCCTCTTCAATCCGAGCTGTCGTCGTTTCCATTTTGTTTTGCATTTCGTTTAAAGCGCTTTTCAGCTCCTCGTGACTGTTCCTTAGTCCCTTGATCTCTGTAGCAAGAGATTCTCTGCTGTCCTCCATACTGTTTGCAAGCCCAGCGATTAATTTTATGACTATTATTCTAAATTCACTTTCTGTTATATTATTTAAATCCTTTTTGATCAGTTCATTAGCTGTTGTTATTTCCTGGAGATGCTTCTGAGGGGAATTCTTCCGCTTGGTCATTTTGGGTAGTCCCTGGAGTGGTGAGGACCTGCAGGGCGCTTCCCCTGTGCTGTGGTGTATAACTGGAGTTGGTGGGCGGGGCCGCAGTCCGACCTGATGTCTGCCCCCAGCCCACCGCTGGGGCCACAGTCAGACTGGTGTGTGCCTTCTCCTCTCCTAGGGGCGGGATTCACTGTAGGGTGGCGTGGCCCATCTGGGCTACTTGCACACTGCCAGGCTTGTGATGCTGGGGATCTGGCGTATTAGCTGGGGTGGGTAGGCAACGTGGGTAGGCGTATTAGCTGGGGTGGGCAGGAGGGGCAGGCTTAGCTCGCTTCTCCTTAGGTGATCCACTTCAGGAGGGGCCCCTCTTCTGTGGGCCTCTCATCTGCGCTTGGCTCCGGAGACTCCGTTCTGCTAATCCTCTGGCGGCTTTCTGGGTTATTTAGGCAGGTGTAGGTGGAATCTAAGTGATTAGGTCCCAAGTTTAAATGTCAAATCTTTCCAAAGAAATTGGAAACTGCCCAACCGCAGGAGAAGAGCCTAGACGAGGTTGAGAGTGTGGGGAAAAAGTTCCTGAGAGTGAACAAGGTCATCAAGGGCCCAAAGGGCATACGGAAAAGGCACTTAAAAGAACTGAGACGTCAGAACATCCAGAGGAAACAGAACGCCCAGCCGTCTGTGGAGAACATGGCCAAGGAAAGAAGGCTCAGGAGACCATCCCCAGGGGAGCTTCACGTGGCGCACAGGCCCAGCAAATTAATGGGAAGCTCCTTCAATACAGAGCCTTCGTTCGTAGAGGAGCACAAGGCAGCGGTCTCTTCTTTCCTGAAGCAATACTCTTTGGGCAGGCCTTCTGCCACCCCCGCTCCAAAATCCCCACCTGACGTGAAAAAAAAAATCAAAAGACTTCATGTACAGCGTTTTTGTTTTAGAAGATGCAAATGCTAGAGTTAGAAATATGAAGGCTTTCGGGCCAGCCTCACACCCCAGAAAAACACACCGCTTCCATAAAAGTCGCTCCCATGTGGTCCACAGAACACCCTAGGCCAAACTGAATCGAAAGTCCAGAAAGGAAAGTTCACTCAGTAATAGACAGCTGCTTGCAAAGAGGCCTCCATCCTCTGCAGTCAGGAGCCTCATAAATTCCCCTTCACGAGAGGATTTTTCATCTCCGGGAGAACTGAGTCCTCAGAAAAATCCTTTTCCAGAATTATTTGCTCCTTCAGGAACTTACAGAGAAAACACTACTGCAGAGAACGCTACTGCCCAAAATGTTTCTGACGAAAATATTTCTACAGGAAACACTACTGTGCCAGCACAAACCCTCCCTGAATTCACAAACCGTAAGAATCTTTCCACTGCTAATTCTACTGTTACTGCAGACAACTCTATGCCGACCGTTAAACAAACCAATGATACACAATGGGAATACCACAATGCGGGCACTGGCTTGCCCCCAAAAGCCACAGGCTTCACTGTGTCAAAGGTGATCTGTTTGAAATTCCGTTAAACCAGCAGCTACAGTCCCTCATCCCCAACAATGACGTGAGAAGCCTCATTTCTCATGTTATCCGGACTTTGAAAATGGACTGCTCCGAGACCCACATGCAGCTGGCCTGTGCCAAGCTCATCTCCAGAACAGGCCTCCTGATGAAGCTTCTCAGCGAGCAGCAAGAAGTAAAGGTGTCCAAGGCAGAGTGGGATACGGACCAATGGGAAAATGAGAACTATATCAGTGAGAGCACAGAAGTCCAGAGTGAACAGAGAGGGCAGGAGTCAAGGGAGGTGAGGATAAATCCCAAAATGTGGGGTCTCGACATTTAGGTGGTTTAGGACATGGACCCAAGCACAAGGACCAGGGGCTCCTAGTCCGGGTCTTGTCTTGGCCACATAATTTTGGCTAAGGCAGTGATCTGCCACTTTGCTCATTTAGGAAACAGTGCCGCTGTTCCCAGAGTAGACAAAAAGAGGACCTAACATACAAGATACATAAATTCTTGAAGAAAATGCTAATGATTAAGATTACATATCACATTAGATTTGGTATATTCCTTAAGAACCTATAAGCGATTCATCGGAAAGAATGGGGTTTTAGAGTCGTTAAAGAATAGTTAACTTTCATCCTATCTCTGTTTTCTAAAAACATTGTTCTTTCCCTTTTTTTAGCTCACAAAAGAAGTTCCAGGCTATGGCTATAACAACAAACTCATCTTGGCAATATCTGTGACTGTAGTAGTGATGATTTTGATCATAGTTTTCTGTCTCATTGAGGTAAGGACAACAATTAATTCAGATTCCCAGACTATATTCCTTCTTTTTAATAGATTCAGAACCCACAAACTGAAAATCAAAGCCACTTTCCCACCTATCACGACCTGATATCCCTCTTCAGTCTGGAGGAAGGAGATAGGCTTTGTCCTTTCATTGCAAAGTATATTCCAGGGATTTTAAAAGGAACCCCACTGCCGGGAGACATCTGTGGATTGTAACCAAGATAACAAGCCATTAGCTTGTTCTGAGACATTAGGTCTAAGAAGGCCACAGTTGACACGATAGTAAAATTTCTTCAACTCAAAAAAATTATGTCGATTCGATGCACTCACCAGTCATCCTCCTCCTACCACTGATTTCTTTCCTCGTTGGCTAAAATGGTGAGAGAGAAATAGTCTTCACCTTCATGGAGCTATCAGTCATCTCGGAAGAAAGGGCATGGCTTAGAGATAAAAGTGTCATCTTGTTGATTAATTAGATGTACCTACAGCTCTCTCCTCCACTTCGCAAGGCATTGTGTAGACAGGTTCAGTTAAAACCCTGCAGCTAAAATCCTGCATCAGGCTACTCAAAGCTTGTCATAATTACAGTTGCCTATTCCTGGAGCTTGCCTGTTTACCTTTTATTCAATTATGTATGAATTGAATATATATTCAATATATTTATTCAAATATACATATGCTTATTATATATATATGTATATGTATATATATATATATATGTATATATATGTATATATATATATATATACATATATATATATTGCCATCTGTCATGGCAACCCTCCATTTCAGCCAAAGCAGCCCCCCACCATCCCCTAGTCAGACCATGCCCATTCCTACTTTTGTTGGTGACTTTGCCCACTTGAAATTCCTTTATTTCACTCTGCTGGTGGAAGTCCCATGAGCCTTCAAAAGCCAACTCGAGTTCATCTTTCTTCACAAAGCCTTCCCCGAATACTGTAATACTCCTGGACCTAGTCCTTCTGTGAGATTGTCACCATTTCTTAGGGTCTACAGTGACGCATTCCCCTCCCCTGATAACAAAAATATGCTAAACAGTTTGTTAAAAGGCAGCTCCTCAAGAGAGAAATATCAAGGTCATGGATCAGAGCAGAGATATGTAAGGCTTCCTGGTCTCTCAGACTCGAGTAAAGCCTGACTGGATGTATTAACTGCTAAGGAGAAACATGTCTGTCTTCTGGAGGGTTGGTCAGTAGTAAAGGCATAGAAATGGTGAGGAAGAGACCAACATGGGCAGTGCCCACCTAGCCTTGCCTAAGAGTAGAGATGGCACCTCAGGCAGCAGATGAGAGTCAGGCCCACCAGCCGGGCTGTGCCCGCGGGGCAGATGGATGGATCTAGCTACCTCAGTCCTTTCCATTAAACACTGGATTCAGCTAATTACTTTTCTTCCACTTCTCTTCTCACCAAATAGCCTTCTGATTATACTTCAGCGTGCCACAGAGGCCTGTCTCCACAGGAGGTAATGCCCAATCATGTAGACACAGATGCCCTATCTATGGAACGGATGTTTTCCTTATTGTCAAGTCTTGACCTGACATTCTGATTTTGATCAATCCTGTGACATTGGTGAGGTGATATTGCCTCCATGTAGAAAGAAGTGCGTTCTCTCTTGATGAGATCAGGGTCTGATTTCTCAGCCTAAGAGCCTAGGAACTAGCGTGGGGTCAGCTTACCATGACCTCTGGGAAGAGAAATCATTGGCCATTGTCCAGTCAGTACTCTGCATCTTGAGGTGGCCTGCAGCCTTTTGCTTTTGGGGAAGTTCTATAAACTCCTATTGCTGTTTTAAATTCCTATGTGGTTTAACCTTGTGTGTATATTTTTTTATGTGGTTTCATTATTTCCTCTCCCTACTTAGATGATACACTTTTTGAGGTCAGAGACCATGCAGTTTTTTTCCTGTAGTGGACAATAATGATGTTCAAAGGAAGAGATGAGGCATTGTGTCAATTTCACAAGGAGGAATAATGCAACCTAATATTTATGTGAAGTAGCCTACAGAGTCCAGCAATAGACAGATCCGTGGGTGACTAGGACTTTTGAAATGTTACCTTTTAGAGGCGCCTGGGTGGCTCAGTTGGTTAAGCGTCCTACTTTGGCTCAGGTCATAATTTCATGGTTCAGGAGTTCGAGCCCTGTGTTGGGCTCTGTGCTGACAGCTCAGAACCTGGAGCCTGCTCTGGATTCTGTGTGTGTCTCTCTCTCTCTTTGCCCCTCTCTCACTCTTACTCTCTCTCTCTGTCACTCTCAAAAATAAATAAACATTGAAATGTTACCTTTTAGTATTCAAATCAGTGGACGAAAATAAATAAATGGTAGTAGAACAACTGCTTAATTATTTGGGAGGAAAATAACAACAGATCCCTATTTCTCACCTTAAAAAAACATATTTCAGTCAATGTAAAAAAAGAGAAACAAGAACCCGCCCAAGTATTAGAAGAAAATAGAATCAATACTTTTATGATCTTGTGGTGAGAAAAAGCTTTGTGACCTGATACCACATGCAGAAACATTTGATAGATTTGATCGTCTTGTCTGATTTATGCTTGGAATAAACCAGACATCTGATTTAATCCCCACAGTCCTGTGAGGATGATATCACCATCCTTCTTTCATACATAGAAGGGGATCAGCTTAAGGCCCCTGTGGCAAAACCCAAAGCAGAACCCAGCTGTGCCTGCAGTCAGCCTGTCTCCTATCCCACGGTTCCGTCTCCTTCACGATAAAAACACTGACAAATATTTGAAACATTGAAATTCAGTGAAAGCCCTTGAAAGGATGAATATATCTCATATGAAGAGAGTTTTATAAATCAACAGGAAGAGGACAAACAATCCAGGGGATCAAGGGGGCAAGGACTACGATGAACAGGAGGGTGTGGACAGTCCGTCACCATATCTGCCTCATGGCTTATGGGACATGGGTCTTGTTAACAAGGCCTTTTCGCCTCATGGTATAAAAACAGTCTCTGATATTTTCTTCTGTACTCTTATAATATTTGTTGTGATTTATTTATTTTTAATCTGTATGGAATCTGTGTGGTGTTTTGGTACGGTCGAGGTAGGGGATCTAACTTTTTTCCCTTACGTAAAGATCCAGTTACTTTAAAATCTTTTATTGAATGGTTCATTCTTTCTTCATGGATCTAAAATACTATTTTTATCTGGACTCTATTCTATCAATCTGGTTTTCTTTTCCTGTATCAGTATCACGCTACATACTTAACTGCAGTTGCTCCGTAAGAACGTATTTTAATGTCTGCTCTGTGATCTTCTTTTTCATACAGTTTGTAGCTATGCTTGCACATTTTCTCTACCAAATGTCAGCTGGCCAGTTTTTGTTTAAAAAACTGTCTTGGGATTTGAATGGGATTGCCTTGACTTTGTAGGTTAATTTGAAGGGAACTGACATCTTTACACTATTCTGGGAAAATAGTGTCTCACATCATGTATTCGTTTCTTCTTAATGTCCTTCAGAAGAGCTTTAGTGTTTTCATCTCATAGGTCTTACCCATTCTTTGCTAAGTTTATTCCTAGGTACTTTATGCCTTTTTATTGATCATTGTAAATGGGATAATTCTTCCGTTTTTTGATTAATTATTTATGGAACATAGGAAAGTCATTGAGGTTTACATGTTGATCTCTTGATTTTCTATCTAGCCATCTTACTGAATTCTCATATTTCTTCCAATAAAATTTTAGTTGATTCTCTTGGGCCTTTTAGTTTGTCTGTAATTTCGTATGCAAATACGTCTTAGTTCTTCCTTTCCACGACTCCATTTTTTCCCAGTGCATCAGTTAGGACCTCCTCAACACCAATGAATAGAAGCAGTGATAACACACATCCTACTCTTGTCCTTGACTTTAAAACAGTGCTGCTGTTTAGGTTTCTGGTAGACACTTTTCTTTTCCTCCTCCCAAGAATTTTTATTAGGAATTATCTGTCGAATGTTATCTGAGACAGTCAGTAAAACGTATTACCAGCTGCACACAAGTTAGGTGTTATTGAAGAGTCAAAGGACTATTAAACAAATTCCTGTCCTAGGAAAAGTTATCCTCTCACTGGGTAGAGAAGACCTAAAATGCAAAGGAATGAATAAATATTTGGAGGGAGTGGTTATTGTGATGGGTAACTGTGATCATGTTCTCTTCCAAAACAGATTCATTCTCATAGAGCAGCAGCCAAGGAAGGTAAAGAAGGAAGCTCAAGGTAAATATTAGTCTGGCAATCGTTACAGTAGAATTTTAGAACTAGATTTTCAAACTCATCTATTTCAATCCCCTTGTTTTACAGCCAGGAAATCACCAAAGGCAGAAAGAATACATATTTGGCCTAATGCTTTACCTGGATCCAGCAAAGTTAGCTGCCCAGCCAAACCCGAGTTAGAATGGGACTGGCACAGAGCACCTGCTCACTAGACCTTTAAAGAAAGATCGTGGGGGGACGGGGGTGGAAATGTTCAGACCCGTTGCTCTTGGCGGTGGGCATCGGGCCTGGCCACAGACCTTCTCAGAGGCTCTGGAGAAGGGATAGGGAGGGCCAAAAGTCGTGGGGTGAAGGGGCTAGTCTTCAAGCATGATGGAAGGTGGAATACATGAGTCCGTCTATAGAGGGAGGGGGAAACTTCCTTCTTCCTCCTTCTGGTTTTCGAGGCCCCGCTCTCCATTCCCTTTATCCAGACCCAATAGAATTTGAACTGGGAGAGACCTTAGATAATCATTTATCTCTTCCTTTTATAATAATGAGATGGAGAAGGAGAAAAGGAAGATGTCTTGCCGGACGGTTGTATCACTAGTACCACTAGAACCAGAAAGAAGATGGTTCCTTTCCAGTTGGGCACGTCTCTGACTACACTGTTCTTGGGCTGTGAACTGCATTTTATGTCACAACTCAGTGCACACATACCGTATAGACATAAGTCCCTTCTAAAACAAACTTACCATACACTCTGATTCTTTCTGTTCTGTTTTTTTTTAAGTTTATTATTTATTTGGTGGGGGGGTGGTGGAGCAGAGAGAGAGAGAGAGAGAATCCCAAGCAGGTTCTACACTATCAGCACAGAGCCAGACACAGGGCTCAATGTCACAATCTGTGAGATCATCACTTGAGGCAAAATCAAGACTTGGGCTGCTCACCTGACTGAGCCACCCAGGTACCCCCTATTCCGTTTGTATGCAAAAAGAGTATTTTGTGTTTTAGCGCTAGCCGTGTGTTTTAAGGTGATTTCACGACCCACTCCCTCATCTGCCTGCAGTGTGACAGTCAGTGAGCTAGATAACTGCTGGTTGGACTCAGGCATTCACTCGGTGCGATTCATCTCGTAAGGCAAAGCAGCTAGGAAAATGGAAACACCTCCCCACCCGCCAGCAAATGATGCCTGGGAGGCTAAGCCTGGCGGGGACGGATGTAAAATGCTTCTGGAGAGAGTTAGGTGCTTCTGCCGTGTGGTCACCCAGTTTGTTGACTGCACAAGGGCACTTGGCCAAGGGCCAGAAGGGGAGCAGGGTGAAAATCCTGCCTATACTTCATGTCAAGTTACATACAAAGGTCTCCCAGGGACACTGTGGGGCCATTATGGACAGACACAGGACAATTCTGAAAGCCCAGCATGTATGGAATTATTTCTGAGATCCCAGGTCTGTGTTGATTTTGCTTGCTAATAAGACTAGAGAAATACATTGTGAGAGGCATGGAAAATGGTACGAATCACTAATTGTCTGTGTGTGTGTTTCCTTCAAGGGGCTTCTTTGGATCTCTGCTGCGTAAGAGATGCTCAAAGGAAAGTGACAGTCAGGTAAATCTGAGGAGGATAAAGTACCGTGGCTGGAGAAGGCAGGGGAAACGGACCTAACATTGTCCTTTCTGTTTTCTAGGAGGGCTTTTTCTGGAGAAGGCGGCCACTTTGGCTTAGGGACATGTACAGACCTCTCAATGCCACACGCAAGAAAAACATGGCACAGAAGCTACACGACAAGGATTCTTCTCATTAAGATGAGATTTTCCACATGGAACTAGGGTACGTGATTGGGGAAGATTTTCTCTAAAATGAGGCAATTATGAAGAGTTGAATTGTTCCTTTCGAGAGTCAAAGCCTTGGCATTCTTCTCCTTTTCCCAGGGAGCCTGGCAAAGCCACAGCAGAGAAGGCCACAGATTCCACTACTGAAGAGCTGGGTGACGAGAGTGAGACACTATGTGAGGTTGTCACAGAGTGAACGCCGTCCTGCCTCAGGCCACCTACAAAGTTTACTTTCCGATACTCGCTTCTCAGCATTGCTTATAAAATACTTTTTCTTCTCATATTGAAATGTATAAATCCATAACCAATTCTAGCCACGTGGTAAGGAAGTAAAACGTAAACAGTTCAGAATTTATCTACAGACAACAGGGGCCACGGGCGAGAGAAGCAGGACTGAAGCCAGAGTCCCTCGTGGTAGCCAGGATTTCCGCAAGACACAAATGGGCAAAGTAGGGTGAATGGGGCGTCTTTCCCTCATTTCCCTGATACAGTCAGTCTCTGGAAACCGGACAACGTATCTTCAAGGGGCTTAGACTATTAAGTTCATTCACAGCTTATTCTGGTGCTCTCTCCCCTGGCTCACCAAATACCAGTTACTCACAACGCGCTTGACCCCCTGCCCGTAGAGGATCATCTCTTTCTGGCCCCTCCGTGAGGTCTTTGGGGTTGCCAGAGTATTTGGATCGCTGAGCCTACCTCCACTGTCGGGCTGAGGCCTGTCTGTCTTCCCAAGAGCTCAAACTCAGACACAAAATGTGTAGCGGGAAGTAGGGTGTTCCTCAACCTTACAAGCTAGTAGACAATTCCCATTGGGTTTTTGTGTTTGTTTTCTTTAAAAAAAAAAAAAGTCCCCACCCTCAGAGAGCTAGCAGGGAGATGCTGGAGGGTTAGAGTAAAGAATGTGTGAGAGCAGTAATCACCCAGGACTGCCCTGCTCAGGCCTTTATTTCAGAAAACTTATTGGTGGGGGCACTTCCTGTTCACCTGTACCACACTAGCCTCTGCTGACCCCACTGAGGGTCGGATGCGTGCGGCTGGGCTCTCTCCAGTTCAGCCCAGCACCGCACCTACCACTGCTTTCCTACCCAGCTCGGATCAGGGCTGCACGATTCCAAGAGATAATGCAGCACAACGTGCAGAAGACGCAAACATCCCTCCACTTCTGCAGAGGAGGGCGTTAACCAGTCACATTTGGGATGTTGGGAGGAGTCGGGGTGCCTGGGTGGCTCCGTCCGTTGAGCATCCGACTTTGGCTCAGGTCATGACCTCATGGTGTGGGAGTTTGAGCCCTGCATTGGGCTCTCTGCTGTCAGCACAGAGCCCACTTCAGATCCTCCGTCTCCCTTTCTCTCTGTCCCTCCCCCCAGCTCACACACTGTCTCTCAAAAATAGATAAACATTAAAAATAATGAAGTCATCTATACTTTCTGAGTAAATGAATGACAGATTTTAGAAAAAGGACGTCGAGTCAAAATACAGTAGTGAATAAAAGAAATCCTGAATGAACAAGGTTTGATCATCTCTTTTCTTAATGTCTGTTTATTTTGAAAGAGAGCAAGGGGGGAGGGGCAGAGAGAGAGGGAGAGAAAGAGCCCCAAGCGGGCTCCGTGCTCAGTGTGGAACCCGATGCGAGGGACTCGATCTTACGACCGTGAGATCACAGCCTGAGCTGAAATCAAGAGTCGGATGCTTAACCGACTGAGCCACCCAGGCGCCCCTGACAATCTCTTTACATGCCCCCAAATAAATGCTGGTGGCTTAGCGATAGGTGATGGAATATGGCACCAACCGCTGGCCACCAACAGAGTCCCTCGAGGGGACAGTAGGACTGGGGCACAGCCCAGCAGATTTGGCAGGGTTGGTAGGAACGGTTCCAAGCGGAGTGATTGGCCCATCAGTGCCTCTTCGGCTCTATTAGTTTGCTGCTGCTGGGCAAGGACACCTGTTCTCCGGGTGCCTGCTCCCGTTCCCCCAGCGTTTTAGTGAGAATGGCCCCCAAGTGTCTGTCTCGGTGTGGTGACTTCAGTGAGCCAACAAATAACTGTGTTGAAAGCACAAGACTAGAGAGTAACAGTAATCGGAAGCAGCGGCAGCAGCTAGTTCACTATTTGCTTACTTGGTGTCAAGGCCTGGGTTGGGCGTGTTGCAGTCTTAATTTCGCCCAACAGTCCGTGAAAACATACTTTATTATCCCCATCTGGCAGATAAGGGGACAGGGCTTAAAGGATGTAGGTAACCTGTTCAGGTGCCCAAAGCCGCAAATCCAAAACTGCCAGGTAGGGGTTTAATCCAGGCCTGTTAACTCCAAAGCCTGCTGACGGTTATACTGCCCTGCTGCAGGGTGCAGGGGTACAGAGACGTCTAAGCCATGGTTACCATCAAAGAATCAATAATTAGAACGATGAGGATGGTGGCAGCTACTGTTTGTTGAGCACCTGCTTTGAGCCAGGCGCAGTACCAGGCCCTGTAGTCACTCTTAGGTCACAAGGGCAGAAACTCCTCATGCCAGCCCAAACTCCTTAATGAGCTGGGTGGAGCGGGGGCTGGTGGTGACTTTTTGAATAAGAGAGGTGGACACAGAGACAGAGCTGACGAGAAACCAAGAAGACCCATCTGTGCATCGTTGGGCTTCCCAAAGTGTGGGCCGGGATTCCAGGCAACTCCATTCTCCTATTTTGGAATATTTCCATTAGCGCAAATGTGGTTCATAGAGTGAAGCTTAGAAAATGTTGTTTCTGTAACACTACCTCAAATTTGCACAATACTTATTAGTCTCAAATGCTACCCTGCCATATTTTAATTTTTTTTTTAATTTTTTTTTCAACGTTTATTTATTTTTGGGACAGAGAGAGACAGAGCATGAACGGGGGAGGGGCAGAGAGAGGGAGACACAGAATCGGAAACAGGCTCCAGGCTCTGAGCCATCAGCCCAGAGCCCGACGCAGGGCTCGAACTCACGGACCGCGAGATCGTGACCTGGCTGAAGTCGGACGCCCAACCGACTGCGCCACCCAGGCGCCCCTCTTTTAATTTTTTTAATGTTTATTTTTGAGAGAAAGAGAGAGCGTGCGGGCAGAGAGAGAGGGAGACACAGATTGTGAAGCAGGCTCCAGGCTCTGAGCTGTCAGCACAGAGCCCGATGCGGGGCTCGAACCCATGAACCACGAGATTATGACCCTCTCTGCCACTCCTCCACTCGCACTCTATGTCTCTGTCTCTTGCTCTCTCCAAAATAAACATTTAAAAAAATTTTTTTAAAACAACAATAAGCATTTATTCCTCAAAAAACATCTTTTTTAATGTTTATTTTGAAGAGAGAACAAGAGAGAGAGTACAAGCAGGGGAGGGGCAGAGAGGGAGACATAGGATCTGAAGCAGGCTCCAGGCTCTGAGCTGTCAGCACAGAGCCCAATGCGGGGCCCGAAGCCATGAATGGTGAGACCATGACCTGAGCCAAAGTCAGACAGACGCTCAACCAACTGAGCCACCCAGGCTCCCCATTCCTCAAAAGTTTTGAGTCAAATTTTTGGGAATAGCTTGGGCACTTCTGCCCCTGGGTCTTTGGTGAGATTCTCAAGATACCACAGGGCTGCAGTCACCTGAAGGCTTGACTGAGTCGGAAGGGTCCACTTCCAAGGTGGTTCACTCACTTAACATGGCTGTCAAGGGGGTTGGAGGGAGGCCTCAGATCCTTGCCATATGAGCCTGCCCACATGCTGTTTGACTGAATGTCCTCACAGCATGATGGCTGGGTACCTCCAGAGTGAGTGAGCTGAGAAAGAGAGACAGAAATGACAGAAGGTAGCCTTCCTATGACCTCACCTCAGATGGCACAGAGCAGCATTTAGCAGTGACTTAGTCACTAAATCCAGTTCCCATTCAAGGGGTGGGAATTTAGACCCCAACTTTTAAAGAGAGAAGAGTCGGGGTGCCTGGGTGGCTCAGTTGGTTAAGCGTCTGGCTTCAACTCAGGTCACGATCTCGCGGTCCATGAGTTCGAGCCCTGCGTCAGGCTCTGGGCTGATGGCTCAGAGCCCGGAGCCTGCTTCGGATTCTGTGTCTCCCTCTCTCTCTGCCCCTCCCCCGTTCATGCTCTGTCTCTGTCTCAAAAATAAATAAACGTTAAAAAAAAATTAAAGAGAAGAGTCAGAATTTGTGAACATATTTTATTTTTTATTTTTTTCCAGCACTCATTCAGTAGATCTTTATATTTTTTCAATATATGAAATTTATTGTCAAATTGGTTTCCATACAACACCCAGTGCTCATCCCAAAAGGTGCCCTCCTCGATACCCATCACCCACCCTCCCCTCCCTCCCACCCCCCGTCAACCCTCAGTTTTGTGAACATATTTTAAAACTACCATAGCCAGGAAAACAAACCATTCTAGATATTTCAAACACACACACACGCAAAGGTTATACAAGCAATTGGTGCTCACCACTGGTGGGGCTCGCGGTGGTGAAGGTCAGGGCCAGGGGGGAATCGCACCACTAGCTCTCAGGTTACTTTACCACAGTTGCTTTCCATAGATTCAAAGTTGCTGCTGCCACTCAGTCAGGAAACTTCGGGAAGCCACTGCTGGGGTCACTACAGCCCCATGGCCCCAAGCCTGACTGGTGGGGAGTATGGACTCCAACATTCAGCCTGCATGTCTGCTGCTGCAGAGGAGAAAAGCATGGCTTCCGCCTCCTTCCCGCCTTCTAAATCTCACACAGGTACGCTTTATTGGCAGAATTCTGCTGCCGAGGGAATCTGTGAACTATGGTTCGTGGGTTTCCAGGACCTGCAAAGAAGGGGCTAGAAATGGGTGTCAAGAGCCAACCAACATTATCCAGCAAACCCCTCCTGATGGGTGGGTGTTCAAAGGCTTTGTAAAAGGGGGGTGGTGTCCACATGGAGTAACCTGGTGGTCGTGTTTCTAAGTCAGAAACCCTGAAAGGTGTCATTCTAGCTGGGCAGCAGGTGAGGTGCTGGATGCTGACGACATACACTCATTCCCAGAGGTGACTGGAGAAGCGCCTGGAGTTGATTCTTAGTTTCATCTCTGGAACGTTCTCACTGGAATTAAAGCTGGATGGACTATTGGCAATGCGGTATCTGAGAAAACATAGCCCCCATTCAAAAGGGCTGCCAGAGAAAAGATCTCCACAGGGAAACATGATTTCTCAAAATATAGCCTTTGGACCTCTATACGCAAACATCCCTGGGATGCTTACTTAAAAAGCTGATCCTGAAAATAATTTAATTTCAAAGGCTGTTGGGGCACCTGGCTGGTTCAGTCAGTTGAGCGACCGACTTCGGCTCAGGTCATGATCTCACGGTTCTTGGGTTTGAGCCCCACGTCGGGCTCTGTGCTGACAGCTCGGAGCCTGGAGCCCGCTTTGGAGTCTGTGTCTTCCTCGCTCTCTGGCCCTCCCCCACCCCCCTGCTTGCACCCTGCCTCTCTCTCAAAACAAAATATTAAAAAAAAAAAATTAAAAGGCTGATCCCGCACACCTCCCCTGATGAAGATAAACAAAAGCAGACACTACTTAAAGTAATCCAGACAGAGTTCAGTCAGTAACATAGTATTGCAGTGCCGTAGGGGAAAGGGTTCATCGTGAGCAGGCACCCAACTGGGAGTATTACAGAGGTGATGGGGTATTTCACAGGGAGAATGAGGGACTAGGGAAGGGAATGAGTGGGGGCTCTATAATCAGAAGTGAAAGATGACAAAAAGCAGGAAGGGACGCTGGCCCATAGGAGACCCATCTGGCTTTGCTGACACTTCTCAGAGTTAAGCTCCTGCCCTCTCACAGAAGCTGGGAGACAGGGGCCCGATCTTCAGGCGTCGGCTGGACTAAGCAGCCAATCCTTTAGACAGCCGGGAGTTTTGCAGGCAGGCACTTTAAGGGAGGCTAGAGTCCTACTAGGGATGCGGCCACGAGCTGCCAGCAACCATGCCCGTGGTTGTTCAAGTCTTCACAGGCCAAGCAAGGTTGAATCAAGAAGAGGGCTCGGAGGAGCCTGGCGAGCATTTGGAGAAAGAATCTGTCACCCTCCGAACCCACATGCCCACCCCTCCTGAGCCCATCCCCCAAACAGAGGGACCACTTTGACAGGCCTTTTTATGCTCACCAAACTACTGAAGTAGGACAAGGCGGACGGGGAGGTGGGGGAAGCAGAGGTTCTCCGGCTTCTTCAGGGCTGGAGGTCAGCAGGGATCTGCGAGCGGGAGACGAAGGGCAGAGCAGATTGAGGATGACCAGGAGGCTCCACTGGATTCTTAACCTGGGAGTCCCGACTGGTCATGCTGGCGGGCTCCTGCCCCCACGGAGGTCAGGGCCTCTCAGTCCTGAGGAGCACCAGGCACGACCAGCTCTGGCTCCTGTGGTCCTGGTGGGGGTATGTTGTTGAGACCTGGGGGATGGCGTGGAGCACCAGCTGGGGGGCGGGAGCACACTCATTCAAGAAGAAGAAAAGTCCCGAGGCCCGAAGCAGAGGCAGGAATGGTGCTTAGGCTGCCTGTGTTCCAGGGCAGTGGCAGAGAGCGGTCTGGCGCCACCCTGTGGAGGAAATGAAGATTTCAACAGTACAAAGGCCTCATCTGGATGAGGGCTACACCCCAGGGTGGTAGAGCAGGAAAACAGAAGGAGCCTGGCTCCCTGACATAAGAGCCACCGAACCAGCCCCAGATCCAGTACTTAACCGGATTATCATATGAGAGATCAAGAAGCTGCTTCTTAAAAAAATTTCTTTTCAATGTTGACTCATTTTTGAGAGACAGAGACAGAGCATGAGCGGGGGAGGGGCAGAGAGAGAGGGAGACACAGAATGTGAAGCAGGCTCCAGGCTCCGAGCCGTCCGCACACAGCCCGACCCAGGGCTCGAACCCATGAACGGCAAGATCATGACCTGAGCCGAAGTCAGACACCTGACCGACTGAGCCACCCGGGTGCCCCCAAGAAGCTGTTTTTTTTTTTTTTCAACGTTTATTTATTTTTGGGACAGAGAGAGACAGAGCATGAACGGGGGAGGGGCAGAGAGAGAGGGAGACACAGAATCGGAAACAGGCTCCAGGCTCCAGGCTCTGAGCCATCAGCCCAGAGCCCGACGCGGGGCTCGAACTCACGGACCGCGAGATCGTGACCTGGCTGAAGTCGGACGCTTAACCGACTGCGCCACCCAGGCGCCCCAAGCTGTTTTTTAATTTAACCCACTGTTGGGGCGCCTGGATGGCTCAGTCGGTTAGGTGTCCGACTTCAGCTCAGGTCAGGATCTCACCGTTTGTGGGTTCAAGCCCCACATCGGGCTCTGTGCTGACAGCTCAGAGCCTGGAGCCCGCTTCGGACTCTGTGTCTCCCTCTCTCTCTGCCCTTCCCCCACTCAATCTCTGTCTCTATCTCAAAAAGAAATAAACACTTAAAACCAAAAAGAATTAAAGGGCGCCTGGGTGGCTCAGTCGGTTAAGCATCCAACTTCAGCTCAGGTCATGATCTCGCGGTTCGTGAGTTTGAGTCCCACGTCGGGTTCTGTGCTGTCAGCCTGTCAGCGCAGAGCCCGCTTTGGATCCTCTGCCCCACTCTCTCTGCCCCTCCCCCGCCTGCACTCCCCCCCCCCCCGAAAAAAAGGATTAAAAAAAAAAGAATTAAAAAAAATTCACTTAACCCACTGTTGTGTCGGGTCTCTACTGCAGCAGCTGAACCTGTACGTAACCTGATAACGGAGGGAGTCCATGTATCTGTTATCTTTTGCCACAACAGTGCTAACTAATAAACCATCCTCAAAACTCAGGAGGCTGGGAAACCGATTCTCACAGGTTGGCCGTTACCGCTGTACTTTAATGCCCTGCTGGCTGGATCGGCTCGGCTTCTCGCTGCTGGTCCTGTCTCCCTGCGTTGCTGCCGGGACCCAGGCTGAAGAGGCAGCGGCTACCCAAGAGAAGCGGAAGAGAGCAAGCACTCTTGCTCTCTTTGAGCCTAAGCACGGAACCAGCCCCAAGCCCCAAGCCAGGGATGGGAAAGTACACTGTGGCCACGAGGAGACACAGCAGGAGCGGGGATGCGGGGAGGGCCCATAATTCTCTCTCCCAGAATGTGACAGAGTCGTGGGTTAGAGGCTACGACACGGTGGCCCTGCTCTTCTAGGCGTCACCTACGAATGGCGCGGAGTGAAAGATAGCGTCCGTCCATGTGAAGACTCAACCGCAGTTCTCTGTTAGGTCAGGAGCCCTGACAAGACAAGAATCACATCTCCTTCCTCTTCCCAACGCCTAGTGCCAGACCCTGCCCTCAGGGCTGACTCGGGGATATTACTGGGTGAATCTGAGACCATTTCTTCACTCTCTGCATAGGATTCCTTATGTAATACAGACTGACCTCCTAAAGGTCAGCACACAGTGCTATGTGTTTGCCCCCAAAGCTGCAAAGGGACCGTGCCATTGGGAACTGAGATGTGTACCTAGGTCTGTCTACACCGCATCCTGGATCCACTGCCTCCCAGAGGGACCTCCAGAAGAAAGGACTTCTACAAGTTTAATATCGCAGACTCCACACTCCAAAGGAGAACCGCTTGAAGAGAGCCATGGTTGACGCTAAGGAATGCCACCATCACCACAGAATTCCAGGCACCGGGCATGTGGGTAGAAAGTATATTTTAGGGCAGTGACTCATGGTAAGTCGTTTCCTCCAGACCCTAAAACGGACTATTCCACGTCAAGCTGTCTCAGGCTCAGGCTGATAACAGGGCAGCCACAGGGGACCTAATGGGAGCTGCGTTGTCACGGTCCAAGTCTGTACACACCGCTTGTATAACCTGCCCAAGTTCGCAAAGACAATGTATCAGTCGCCGCTCTTTATGCTCCAAGTGAAAGAAATCCAACTAAAATATGCTTAAACCAAAAATGTCATACAGTGTATCGGCTCACATAACCGGGAAGCCTAAGATCTTAAAGCTGGCCGCATCTAGCGCTCAAACGTCATTCTCTCCGCAGCTGTCCCTCAGTTGTGCTTTCCTCCATGATGGCTTCAGGCTTCAGGATGCATGCCCCAAGACTGCAAAGATAGTCGTTAGTAACTCCAACTCTCCACTGAGGTTGAGCAAGCCTCATAAAGGAAAGCCAGTCTTCAAAAAGCCTCTGATTGGTCTGCTTGGACCCTGTATCTGGTAGGAGGAGACCCTGATTGGCCAGCCATGGCCACGTGCACCTGCAAGGTGGGCCTGAAACCAGTACTTAAGTCTCTGCTAGGGCACAGGAACTGAATAGAAAGTCAAGAGAGGGGTTGTCTCACGGCAAGTTGAGGGGGTGAGGTGACAAATGGAAGACCAGACATTGAGGCTAGATTGAACTAACCCTAAGCCTGAACTTTGAACAGGCTTTCACACGTTCATAGATGCTATTGTGAGTAAAACACAAATTCACTTAAGAGCAGGAGTGCCTTCATAGTAACTTTTGGTCTTTCTGTATTTTTTGTCCCAATTAATAGATATCGAAAGGATACCTACGATCACGAGCAGGTCCAAAGACCATTCTATTTTTTAATATTAGAAAGGGATTCTTAACTGCAGATTAAGAGAGAGAGTGAAGAAAGCAAGAAGAGAAGGGAGCCAGGAAAAGCCCAGCCCAGGAAGCAGCGAAGGAAGGTTCCAGGACAGCAGCGTAGGACAGGTCAAGGAGGTAGCCGAGGGGAATGGCACTAACTGTCATGCCAGAGCACTGGAGCGGAGTGGAGGAGTGATCGTGGCGGGCAGCACAGAAAGAGAAGGAGAAGAAATTAAACCCCGGGGGGTCGGGGGACAGAAACGAGTGCCATCGGACTACATGAGTAAGCTCTGCGGTGAACAATACTTGCCTAGTCACAATTCTGCAACCACTGTCACTCGTGGGGCAAGAGTGACAAAAGTAAACCCCAAGAATGGAATGGGTGGGGGGTGTTAAAGACCTAACTCCTTGCCTGTGTTGCCAGGACGTCCACAGACAGTGTCTAAAATGCATGAATCAGAGCACCTGGGTGGCTCAGTCGGTTGAGCGTCTGACGTCAGCTCAGGTCACGATTTCACGGTTCGTGGGTTCGAGCCCCGCATCGGGCTTTGTGTTGACGGTGCAGAGCCTGCTTGGGATTCTCTCTCTCCTTCTCTCTCTTTCAAAAAAAAAATTTTTTTTTAAATCTTTTAAATGGAAGAATTAAGAGCTAGAAACACAAGACAGGTGGAGATAAGCACCCGAAGACCCAGCGAGAGGTAAGGAGGACCGAGGACTGGTGAGCTGGCCCAGGAGGGTGGGGATGGTCGAGGCAAGAGGCTGCTGCGGGTCATTCTGTTTCCTCACCATTTCATTTCGTACTATTTGAACTGTAAACTACGTGTGATAACATTTGGGAGGCTTACAGAGTCCATTCTTTTGTCAACTGCACCTCAAAGCTGTATTTGTGTCCAACTTCATTGAGATAGAATTGACAAATCATTTTTATGAACCCTTTAAATCCGTTTCTTCAAGGAGAGTGGGAGGAACCAGCTTCCTGCAACAGAAGCCATGAGAACATTACCTATTCCGGTTTCAAAAGAAATGGTGGCATTAGTCCTACTTAGATGATTTCGGTCAGAGACCAAGTAAGGATACATCTGGGGTTCCAACAAGAGAGGCTCTCACTCCAGTGCTCAAAGACCAGTTAGAAAACGGAGATCTGACTGGACTGGGTAGGTACAAATTAGCCAAAACTGTAATAATAATAATAATAATAATAATAATAATAATAATATAGCTAGTTATCCTCAAGTGCTTACTTCAGACCAGAAACCGTCCTGAGGATATTATCTTCTTTAATCCTCACGGCAACTGATATTTTCCCCAATTTACAGATGAGGAACTGAGGCTCAGATAGTTTGGGGAACTTCCCGGAAGTCACACACTCTGGCCCCTCTGCCTGAGGCGAAGGGGCCTCAGAGTGTTGTGATTTACTTCTCTTTTCTAACCACCAATCAAACTTAGAAGTTTCTATCTCTGGTGCCATCTCGAGGGGCCTATGAAAACCACTGACTGTGGCAGTGGTCTCAGGCCCACACTTGCTGGGTTGTGCTGGGCCCCGCGCTGTCTTAGGGAAGGCCTAGAAAACGGTATGGGGTAGAGCCGGTATTCAAACCTAAGCATTCCTGGCTCCAAAGCCCACTTGCTCGGCCACTGAATTATGCTAGTTCTCCAGCTAGAATCAGAGCTGGGTGAGGATCCCACCCGTAGTAATTATGAGTTGTATGGCCTTGGGCCCCCAAGTTCCTTAACCTCTCTTAAGCCTGTTTTATCATCTATGCCATGGGCATAACAATGGTGCTTACCTTCAGGGTGGTTGCTAAGGATAAATCAAAATTCCTATCTGGCAACTAGGAGCCTCTGTTTTCCACACCTGTTAAATCCCTTGCCCTTCAGCTCCTAGGTTAAAGAGAGATCCTCACATTTTCTCACCCTTCAGATCCACGGGTGGGAGGGCAAGAGACAGAAAAGGTCTGGGCCAAGGCTAAATGCTTGGGCCTCATCCCAGAGTGACTCTCCAGGGCAGGGGCGGGGTTCAGGAATCGACACCTTAGACCCCCGAGAAGTTCAGATGCCTGCAGTTCTCCTGCCTGGCTTTGAATGACTATGCCTAGTGCTTGACTCTGACAGACCAGTGCCTTTGTGAGCGTCTGAGCCCTTCCTGCGCTGGCCTCCAGCTCTGTCTGTGCCTCCTCCCTTTCCCCATTGCCCAATCTGTCTTTATCTCCCCCTTCCATTCTGATCCCCCTCCTCTTACTCTGGCCTTACTTCCTAGCTTCCTCTCCACCTCTCCGTGCACCCTCCCCTGAGCTCAGTCTGCATTCCTACCCACCAGCCGTTTCTCTACCAGTCTCTTCGCCGGCATCGGCATCGCCCTTTCCTGTGTCCACCCGGAAGGCTCAGATAAAAGGTGCTTCCGCCAGGATAACCTTCCAGGCCTCTTCTCTGGCACCATGGCACTTTGCATGTACCTTTATTATTGCTCAAATAACAGGGTAATGGGAGATTTTTTTTTTTTTTCCGGCCTCAGACTACCTGGTGGACTCGTGGCCCATGAATGGTGGAAACGTGCGCCAGAGTAAGATGGAGAGAGGAAGACAAGCCCGTCGACTTTGCAGAGGGGCCGAGAGGCCTGAGAAGTAAGAGAAGACCAGGAGACGGGGGCTCCTGAAAAGATAGACAAGAGATTACCATGCGGGGTTCCCACAGCTTTTGCAGACAGCGGCTGCGTACAAATTCATTGGAAGAACTGAGGAATGTTGCTGGCTCCATCTGGGGGAGGGCATGCTTGTATCAAGACACTGATGCTCTTGATGTGCTATAATTATAACCAGAAACACTATCCTTTTGCCCAGGAAGCTGGATTTCCTAGTAAATTCCTTACTTTCCAAGTTGTTTAATGCTAAGATAATGCTTTGCTTCTGTGTCCTTATTTATTTATTTTTAATGTTTATTTACTTTTGAGAGGGAGAGCACATGCGAGGGAGGGGCAGAGAGACAGAGAGAGAGAGAGAGAGAGAGAGAGAGAATCCCAAGCAGGCTCTGCACGGTCAGCGCAGAGCCCAATGCAGGGCTGGAACTCACAACTGTGAGATTGTGACCTGAGCCGAAGTCAGACACTTAACCGACCGAGCCACCCCGGCATCCCTCCGTGTCCTTATTTCTAACTTTCTGTTCAACTGTTAACCATACTAAATGTACTCAGATTCATCTAGTCTAAAATCGAGGAGAGGTGGTTCTCGCTCCTAGAGAGAGAATTATTGAAGGGGCAACCCGCACACACTCAGGTGCCACATCTTCAACAGCTGGTTTTATAAATGGAAACAGGCACTGGGACCCCTTCTTCTCCCCTTCCCAGAAAGGCTGATGGAGAGCCTGGCCCAGATCAGTGGAGCTTTCTTCCAAGAACTGTCCCGTTCCCAGACCAGCCCTGTAGACACCCCCAAAGTCCCCCTGAACCTGCAGATAGCAGTACCTCTCCACCCCACTACTCACCCCACACTCAGGCCCTAAGATCCCATTTGACCTAAGCCTGCAGGTATGAAGTGTCCAAAGCACAAGACATCTCTCCCCACCCCCACCAACACACACTCTTGACCTTCTGTTCCGAGTCCATGTGAAAGAGAAATATCAACTCTACCAAGTAAAGGAAACAAACAACTTGCTGGCTAGATGAGAATAACCAGAACCTTAAGCTTCATGCCTGGGGGCTGACGGGTACCTAAAGGTGCTCCCTTGGTGACAGCGGTGATCAAAACCTGTATGCTTTTCCTGAGAACCACCAGGCGGGAAGCACCTACTGCACTGATGCCCTCAGGGAGGCAAAACTAGGGTAGACGTTATTGGTCCGATTTTACAAGTGGGAACCTTCCGGGCAGGAGGCCAACAGACAGCCTCAATGGTAGATAGTGCTGTGCCCAGGCAAGGTCATGAACCCAGAAGGCGGCCGGGATCTAGTGAGACGCAGACACTTCTGGGGGCGGGCAGTAGGACACGTTCCGCCCGACACTGGTGGGCTACCCCGGTGGCCTCGCCTCTTCGTGCGCATCTCGGGTCGCAGAGTCCCCAGCCTCCCAGATCACTCACCTGCTCCGGGGCTGGTGACTTGGGCTTTCCCGAGCGGTGGCCCCGCCCCGAGGCTCCGCCGGCCCTGCGATTGGCTCCGCGGTCCGGGGGCGGGGCCGGACGCCGAACCAACGTGATGGCGTCCGGCGCCGCGAGCGCCGTTTCCTGTTGTCGCTGGCCGGGAGGCCGCAGCGCCTGGTCGGAGGCTTAGGGGCTGCCGTGGCCAGGAGTGCCCCGCGCCCCGTCCCCGCTCCCTCTGGTGAGTTAGGGGTCAGAGGGCGAGGAGGGTGAGAAGGGACGGCGGGGCCGAGACGAGAACGGGCGATGGGTCACCAGCCCTGTCCGTGATCGCAAACCCTTGGTTGCTTTGAAACTGTCCTGCTTCAGAGCCTTTTCCCTTCCCCGCCTGAGCCCCGCACCCTACCCCACTCGGACCCGAGCCTTCAGCCCAAACAGCCAGTGCTGACCCGTCCCCTTCCTCTTCTTCACCCGTGACCCGAGCCCAGCCCTTACCCTCACCCCTTCACCACTGGTCTTGCGTAAGTGCAGCCACACTCGACCCCACGGCAGCCCACTTCCAACCCCTAGGACAGCCACTTCCCTCCGCCTCCCTCTGACGCATCTCATTCTCACCCCTCAACCCCTTTGGCGATCCCAGTGCTCCACGCAGACCTCCTCGAACCCCCCCTCCCCCCTCCCCGTCTTTCTGGCTTACCCCTTTTCAGGCTCAGCTTTCTTATCCCAGCCCCCCTGCTCAGCCCCCCAAGGTCTGCTCAGCCAAAACACCCACCTCCCCCCACTCATTTAATACCTACCACCACAGTAGATGCCCTATTGCGCTTACCCCCCTCTTCTTGATAACTCTGATCTCAGCCCTATCTCAAGTCTTGTATGTATCTTCTTGTCCTCGCCCACTCAACCCCTAACTTCCAAGCCCACCCCGTACTTTCTTTCCATCCCCAGCCAGCCTGAGGACACTTCATTCCTGAGTCTTTGCTAAACCACCCCCCAACTCTTGCTGCCCTAGTTCCCACCACCCCTACCCAATCTTGTTAGACTGACGTCTTCCTATCCCCGTTTCAACTCTTCATCCCAACTCTGCGCCCATTCTTCCCTTGATGTGGTCCCCATTTGATCTGAGAACCTAGTGCAGTCCCCTGCCGACCCCACCTGCTTTCTCAGAGCCAGGCACTTGCCGAACACCTCAATTGATGCAGGGCCTCAGATGGTAAGTAAGTGTGGAGGAGTAGAGATCCTTCTCCCGTGGGTCAAGTGCTTTTCCTGGATGTCAGGTCCCCTGTAGCTGTCCTTAAGGATTGTGTTCCTGGCATCCATATTACATCACTCGCGTTGGCTGCTGGAATGGTAGGTATCATCCAAATACCTGGAAGGTGAGGGACAGCTACTCATTCAGCTGGGGCAGTGGGAGCTTATCACTTCCTTTTGGGTGATGATCTGGAGAAACTCCAGGGGTTCCACTGTGTGGGGTTGGCTGTGGTCACAGAATCATGTCCATGTGTATTGCCCTGCCGCTTAGAAAGGACCCTCACCCAGTGCCCCTCCTGGCCAGAACTGGTTGTAGATTAGTCCCGCTACCGAATGTGCCAGAGGTGACGTTACATGTTGTGAAGAGTAGAGATGAGTGGATCCTGGGGACGCCGAGGCCTCCGTGGAGGCTGTTGAATTGCTTCCTCTTTTGGCAGGTGCTGGAGCATTGAGTTTTGACCATTTTGATTACCCATGAACACAGAGAGTCAAGTTATCTCAGAGTAGCTAGACATTCTTGAGGCACCCAGGCTCCATTGTTAACATTTATAATCTCCTGGGATTTGGGGGTGCACCTCCCCTCTAAGTTCTGGTGACCAAACTCCGAAGGATTGGCCATTTGACAGCCATTGTAAAGGACCCCAAAGAAGACCCATTGTCTTTGCTTGCATTTGTAGTCTCACGCCTTCGAGAATCGGATGGCCTTTGACCTTCAATGTCCCCTTCCGTGAAGGTGTGATCTCTGAAGGGTTTCAGCCTGTTGGCAGCTTGGTGTAATGGAAGGAGTTCCACAGTGACCCCACCACTGAAAAGTTGTATACCTCAACCTCTTACGGTCTGCAACGGTCTGAGCCTTTTTATTTTACTCATCTGTTCATTCAGCAAGTATTTCTTGAGCACCACCCTGTGCCGTGCACTGTTTGAAGCATTAGAAATACAATGGTGAATGAGTCAGGCAAAGGTCCTGCTTTCATTCACTCAGAGTTTGGTCCTTGCCAGAATCTTAAGGGACCTGGGACAAGAATATGGGAGAGATGGGTGTTGTTGGATGGAAGGAGGGAGGGAGGAAAGAAAGATACCCAGTGTTCCTAGACTTCACATTTCTGGCCTCCCCCACTAGCCTTTGGACTGGGAATCACGAGCTAGAAGTTGCTTGCCCTCCAGCTGATATTCAGTTGCTTTGCTGCCCTACCCCCCCCCCACACACACCCATCCCACCCCCCACAGGGCTCTTGTCTAGAAATCCGACTTTCTTCAGGTAGAAGGAGGTGCTGTTTACTCAGCACTCACATGTCTGAAGTATCCGCTGTCTTTCTGAATCAGAAGATAACTTTGTCATTTGTTTCCAACTGAAAACCCTGACTCATCACCTGGTAGAGCAGCTGGAGGGCTTAAACACCGGCCTGTTGTCGTGCATAGCCAGGTGCAGGATCGGAGTCAGGCCGTAGAGACGAGGCTGTCGCGGATGGCGGGGAAGTCTCTCAGAAGAGGAGGTTGCTGTTTACTGATGAACGGAGTGTTTCGAAAGTGGTGAAGCCAGGTTATCCATTTCTTCTTTTAATGTAAGTCTCATCTGAGTCCTTCTCCTCTTTTCGTTCTTCCTTAGTCTCCTGAGGAAGTGAAATTGGATGTTTATAGAAGGCCAGGCAGTATCACGAAGAGAATCAACCACAACGATTCCTTCCTGTGTGTTGGAACGTTTGAGGAGGGACAGCTCGGAAACCTGGCTGCCATGGAAAGGACCTGTGGTCAGCTAGGTGGGGCCACAGATCTGATGGGCAAGATTGTTTCTTGTCAGTGTTAGGCCTTCTTTGATAAGGTGGAGCTTCTGAAGAGTCTGTGAATAATAAGTTTGCCTGAAACTCTTTGAACCAAGGACCTGGGACAGTATGAACTGGCGAAAGGCACAGAGCTTGGAATGAGAAAATTCTGTCCCTCACCTGAGGCGTGTTTCTACTGAGCCTCAGTTTTCTCTTCTGTGAATGAGGGATAATCATCCTTCTCTCACAGGATTGTTTTAAGAATTAAATGAGGATAGAGAATGAGATCCTGTGCCAGAGTGAACCGATACCGAGGGGCAGAGGTAGACGAAGGGTGGCTTAGGAGTTTCCTAAAGGCACACGGCACTCACCTTTTCTGCTCAACTGTATCAGGGATGTTTGAACTCTCTACTTGCTCTCTTTATTCTGGGTCTCCTGAAGACCCACCCCTCTTTCGTTTGCTTCTTGGTGTCAGTGAAGACAGTTCTGAGGATAGAAAGTGAAACCAGTCCCATAGCATGGTAGATGGGGGTCTGGCCCACCCAAGGAGCCTGCTGGAGTGCTGACCTAGCAGTCAGGAGACCCAGAGCCCAGAGATCTCACATCGTAGATGGTCGTGGTCCTGCCTCTGAGCCATTGCCTGCCTTCCTGAGGCGTTCTAGCACCGACAGGCCTATGTAGGGAGCTTTGGTTTCCTGCAAAGAAAGATGTGCCCGGAACTTTGGCCTGACCCCCACGTCTCAGTTCTGTTTTGTGAATTGTCAAGTGGCCATTCTTCTAGGTTTCTCTGCACGGTTGTCCTTTTGTGACGTTCCTGACACTGTTTTAGGTCCCAGTTGTCTCTTGTCTGGCCCTGCTCTGACCTCAGTGTCAGTTTACTTTGTTTTTTCAGCAGATCCTGACTTGGCCAGGACACCCACTTAATGATAAGCCTCCCTCCCTCCAGTGAATATTATATTCAGTTAATTAGTTGATGAGGCCTCAATGGTCCTCCTCTTCAGATTGCTGAGGCCCAAGCCTTGAGGCCGGCTGAGGGAAGGGCAGTTTTAGGGCTTGAGGCTCTGTCTAGAAGGGCAGGCCCCCGGAATTACCAAAGGGGATTGGATGCCAGGGTCTCAAAGCCAGAGAGCCTGAACTTGGCCTGCAGGGCTGCGTAGGGTAGCCTTGAAGAAACCCAGCCTCTAGGATCAGGCACGGTTTCAGGACCGACTCTGTAGTACGTCCCCTTCTCCCGGTGCCCTGGTGGCCAGAGCATGGAGCTGGTCTCCAGCAAAGGGTCCTGAGGATTCCCGGTGGGTAGGAGCTGGGAAAGTGGTGGAGGGAGAGACAGTGTGATGGGCTGTGGCCAGGGGCTAGTGTTCCTCCTGTCAGTCTGTTGTGCGCTGACCAGAGCTGGTTTCGTGGGGCCCGTCCTCCACACACCTGTCTCCCTTTGCATGTCCTTACTTAGGAAGGTCGGCGCTGGGTCCTGTTCACCCTCTGCCGGATCCAGAGGCCAGGGGTGAATCAGAGCGTCTTTCATCATTTAGGGCCACCCTGCCGTTTTCCATGCCTCGCTGTTCGCCTGTAAACCTTTCCTGCCAGACTCAACCCGATGCTCCCTTGCATCCCGCCACCTGGGCCCCCGGCCGAAGAGCCCTCCTCCCAAGACTCCCCTGCCCCCTCCCCAGCCACCCCTTAGCCCTAGCTCACACCTGCCTCTTCCAGAAGGGTGGATGTCATCCTGGCCGAAGGTGGTAGAGCCCGCCACTGATCAGCCCTGGGATCTTGGGAAGTTCCTTGACCTGGGTCAGCTTTGATTTCGTATCTGTTAGATCTGGATAATAAAAGAGCTCGCCTAGGGTGGTTCCAAGGAATGAATGAAGCAATGTGTGTAAACAGTACAAAATCCATTCAGCATGCCTCCATTTGATAACTTCTTTGGGCCATCGGTTTTTGAGAACAGAGACAGCGATGACCTGTTTTTTGGTGTCCCTCCATGCTCGGCAGTGTGGTCACTAGAGATCTGTTTAGATGGGAATGTGCCTACCCAATCCTGGTCCGTCCAAGTGGCTGGGGCGGTCCAGGCGAGCCAACAGCCCCCCCCCCCCCGAGGCTCAGGTTGAGGCCCCCCCCACCCCCGACCTAAGCCACCCCCGGGGGGTGGGGGGGAGCCAGTGCCCTGAGGGATTTACCTGTGTACTGACTTCAGGTAGTTGAGCGGACTCATTCAGACAGTGGCCTTTGCCTGTAAGGCTTGGCCACATCCAACCGGGGTAATAGACACCATTTATCCTTAGTACCGTCAGGCCCTGTGCTGGGCATTTTCCACATTCATAACCTCCATTTGAGACGTCTGCCGTGGTGCCCCACCTAGCATGCCTAAGTGGTTAGTGGCAAATCGAGATTCGAACCCGTGTTGTTTCCCTTAGGCGTGTCCCTGTGCTGCTCCAGCTGGACCCTCGTGCCTGGAGGGGAAGCAGCTATGTAGCAAGAGGCCCTCCCTTTGGAAACTTCCTTCGGTTGTGCTTGTCCCCGCCGAGCTGGCAGACATGGGGCTGGCACAGGAGTCAGAGGCTCCGAATGTGAATTGTGAGCCCCTGCTTCCTGGTCCATGTGGGCTCTTGGCACCTCCAGCGGCAGCATCCCCCTCGCACCCTTAGTTCTGTATCCAAATCAGCCCTTCATTCCCTGCTTTTTTGTGCCAGCGTGTGGTGTGGCATACAGAGGCCTTTCCATGCCCTGATTAGGGTGGACCCACCCATGGCACATAGGATTCCCCACCTCCTGAGATCCGAGCCCTCAGATTTCTTCTCTTCCCTTGTTTCCTTCCTTAAAATCCACTCTTGGCTTTTACTTTTGAATTCAGAGGCCTTTGCATTGCAGTTTGAGGAAGATGGGCTGACCCGCTGCCTGCTGGGGGAGGGGGAGAATTGGCTGCGGGTGGGGAGCTGGAACCTGCTCATCTGGCCGCCGCCGTCTGTCTCTGCAGGTGTCATGTGATTCTCCGAGGGAGCTGCAGTGTGAGCGGAAATGCTCTCGGTGGTGGAGAATGGACTGGACCCCCGGGCTGCCATCCCGGTAGGCAGTCGGAGAGGCTCAAGGGTGGGGAAGGGGGCACGGGACAGCCATGTCGTTGGTTTTCCTCACTTTGAAATGAATGAGTACTGTCTGGAAAGCGAGGCCTCGGGTTGAGAAAGAGTTATAGCAGAAGCAGGCTCTGAGGAGATCCTGCCCTTTCTAGAACATCTTCTTGGTGATGGAATGGGAATTGATAAAAAACGACGGATTTTAATACGGGCTGCCTAAAGACCAAGGATTTCTCAAAGGAAGTCATACATATGGGGCGCCTGGGTGGCTCACACGGTTAAGCGTCATGATCGTAAGCGGCTCATGGTCTTACAGTTTGTGAGGTCAAGCCCTGCATTGGGCGCTCTGCTGTCAGAGCAGAGCCTGCTTTGGATCCTCGGTCCGCTCTGTCTCTGCCCCCTCCCCCACAGGCACATACACGTATGCACATTCTCTCTCTCTCTCTCTCTCAAAAATAAGTAAACATTAAAAGAAGGGGCAGCTGGGTGGCTCAGTCGGTTGAGCATCCGACTTCGGCTCAGGTCATGATCTCACGGCTCATGGGTTGGAGCCCCGCATCGGGCTCTGTGCTGCCAGCTCAGTGCCTGGCGGTTGCTTCATATTCTGGGTCTCCCTCTCTCTCTCTCTGCCCTCTCCCTCTCATGCTGTCTCTCTCTGTCTCTCAAAAATAAATAAACATTAAAAAAAAAGAAAAGAAAAGAAGGCATTAGGGTGGCCTGGGTGGCTCAGACGGTTGAGCGTCCATTTGGCTCAGGTCATGATCTCACGATTTGGGAGTTTGCTGTCACCACCTAGCCCACTTTGAATCCTCTGTCCCCCTCTCTCTTTGCCTCTCTCTCTCTCTCTCTCTCTCTCAAGTCAAATAAGCAAACAATGAAAGAAGTATATGACCCATAAGTCATATGAAAAGATGTCTAACATCAAAAGACTGCATACTGTATGACTTCATTTACACAAAATGTCCAGAATTGGCAAATGCATAAAGACAGAAAGTAGATTAGTAGTTGCTAGGGGTCGAGGGAGAGGGGACTAGAGAGGAGTGACTGCTCATGGGCACAGTGTTCCTTTTTGAGAGAATGAAAATGTCCTAAAATTAGGTAGTGGCTGTAGTTTCACTATTCTGTGAATATACCAAAAATCACTGAACTGAATAGTTTAAATGAGTGAATTTTATGCAATGTAAATTGTGTCTCATTAAAGCTGTTATAAAGAAAAAAGGAACAGGGGCGCCTGGGTGGCGCAGTCGGTTGAGCGTCCGACTTCGGCTCAGGTCATGATCTCACGGTCCATGAGTTCGAGCCCCGCGTCGGGCTCTGTGCTGACAGCTCAGAGCCTGGAGCCTGCTTCGGGTTCTGTGTCTCCCTCTCTCTCTGACCCTCCCCCATTCATGCTCTGTCTCTCTCTGTCTCAAAAATACATAAACATTAAAAAAAAATTTTTTTTTAAAGAAAAAAGAACATTCAAGTTTTCTAAGAACATTAACATGAACTGTTTGGGCTAAGATAAAAATAAAACAGTAAAATATTTATCCATAATCCTATCAGCTAACAGTTCAAACCAGGTTTTCTGTATTCCCTCCCAATCCTTTTCCAAAACATAGGTATTTTGACATGCTTATATTATGACAGAACTGTCTTTATCTTTCCAAAGGATTTTACATATATGTATTTTATAATTGATTTATGTAACAGACCTTAACGGAATACTTACATGTGTCAGGAACCAGGCCAAGTGTTGAGGATGCAAGAATGAAAAAAAAAAGCAAGTCCTGCCCTCAGAGTAATCCCCCCCCCCACCCCCCAACTCCTGTGCTGTAGGTCAGGAAGTATTCGTTCCGTTTAACAGATGAGGAAATTAAGCTCAGTGAGGTTAAGTGAAATGTCTGCAGTGACCCAGCTGTTGACCAACAGAGCTGAGACTAACATCTGCCTCTGACTGCCAGGTCAAGGATCTTTCCTTTTTTCTTTCTTTCTTTTTAAAGTTTATTTATTTATTTTAGGGGCGCCTGGGTGGCTCAGTCAGTTAAGCGTCCTGTTTCGGCTCAGGTCATGATCTCACGGCTCGTGGGTTCGAGCCCTGCATCAGGCTCTGTGCTGACAGCTCAGAGCCTGGAGCCTGCTTCGGATTCTGTGTCTTCCTCTCTCTCTGCCCCTCCCCCCCTCATACTTTGTCTGTCTCTCTCTCTGTCTCTCTCTCTCAAAAATAAACATTAAAAAGATATTTTTAAATAAATAACGTTTATTTTATTTATTTTGAAAGGGAGAGTGAGCATGAGCAGAGGAGGGGCAGAGGAGGGGCAGAGAGGGGGGGAGAGAGAGAGAGAGAGAGAGAGAGAGAGAGAGAGAGAGAGAGAGAGAGAATCTCAAGCAGGCTCCACACTGTCAGCACAGAGCCAGATACGGAGCTCAAACTCAGAAACCGTGAGATCACGACCTGAGCTGAAATCAAGAGTCAGATGCTTAACTGACTGAGCCACCCAGGTGCCCCTAGGATCTTTCGTAATGTGGACCATGCTCCTGTTTTCTTGGTGTTTTTATGGTTCTAAAGTGGCACTTGTAGCCTCTTCATGGAATCGTAGACCCCTAAACAAGGTGGAAAGCTTCACCCCTGCCCTAGATGGATCACCCAGGCTCCCACACCTGTAACTATGATGGAGCCGGTATTTAAACACAAGATTTCTATGGCTATCAAATCACTGAAGTTCGGTTTAAAAAGCAAAACAAAAGAAAAACATACAACTATCTTTGCAAAAAAATAACTATCTCTGGGGGGTATAAGTACGTAATTTTCCTTTTCTCCTCTATGCTTTGTCTCTGTTTTCTTTCTTTCTTTTTTAAAAATTTTTTTCCAACGTTTATCTATTTTTGAGAGAAAGAGAGAGAGCGCGTGTGTGCGTGTGCAAGTGGGGGAGGGGCAGAGAGAGAGGGAGACACAGAATCCAAAGCAGGCTCCAGGCTCTGAGCTGGCAGCACAGAGCCCGACGTGGGGCTCGAACCCATGAACCGTGAGATCAGGACCTGAGCCGAAGTCGGACGCTCAACCGACTGAGCCACCCAGGCACCCATCTTTGTTTTCTATGATTAGCTTGTGCTAGTTTTGCTGTATACACACCCACAGGTAGACGTGAGGCGTGTGTGGGTGTGCGTGTATTTGGTGATAAGCACTTCCCTTCCAGGGGTCACCGCAGGATCTTCTAAAGGCCTGTGTTATGTCTGACACTGACTAGGTCATCAAGAAGAAGCTAGTGGGATCTGTGAAGGCGTTGCAGAAGCAGTACGTGTCCTCGGACACAGTGGTCACTAGCGAAGACGGAGATGCCAGCACCATGTGCAGTGCCCTGGAGGCTGTATTTATCCACGGACTGCATGCCAAGCACATCCGAGCCGAGGCCGGAGGGAAAAGGAAGAAGAGCGCCCACCAGAAGCCTCTGCCTCAGCCTGTCTTCTGGCCCCTCCTGAAAGCTGTCACCCACAAGTGAGATCAGCAGGGGAGGCTTTGCTTTGGGGAGGAGCTTCAGTGTGGGTGACCCTGGGCTCTCCCTCTACAGCTCTATGGGAAGGCAGCAGAGACGCTCTGTGTTCTAGAATGGAGATGGGTGAGATAGGGGTTATTGTTAGACCAAGCCTCAAGAGCCCCTCAGCGCACAGGCAATGGCCTGGGGCTGCTCAGGCCCCTGGCTGGTCGCCTTTAGCAGGAGCCGCTTTTTTGCCACACCGTGGCAAAGTTAGGTAGTTGGAACAGAGAATGTGTGGCCTGCAAAGCCTAAAATCTTTACTAAGTGGCCCTTGACAGAAGAGGTTTGCTGACCCTGCCTTGGAATGTTTGAACATCTCTATGCTAAGTATTATATCCTAAGAGGCTGTGGCATTTTTTAAAGCAGTGGAATCCAGATCATCTGAATATCCACCCTGGGACGTTTGCCTCTGCGGCCCTGGCCCTAACTGCCTGGGCTTTGGAGCAAGCAGCTGCTGGCACGTTGCCTCTAAGGGCTATTAAATGCCACCTTCAGCCTGAAGGTGCCTTGTCGGTCTGTATCTTCCTTTTCCTGCTGACTGCCACCGCCCTATCTCAGGGTCTTACCTCACTCCCAGGTGGCAGTGGCTTTCTAATTGTCCCCCTTATCTCATTCTGTCTGTCCTTAGGTCAGGCAGCTGGTCCGCATTTATTGAGCTTAAGCTAACCCGAGCTCATTCCCTGAGCCCTGTGGAGCACGCACGCCTATGGGCGAGACGTGCTCAGGGCACTGTGATGGTCAGAGGAAGGGCATTTACATCAGACCAAGGGTTCGGGAACTGAGTTTGGTACCTGATCTTATCCCGAGCAGCCCACCCAGAAGTCTGCGTGACTGCGGTCGAGTCATTTCCGGTGTAAAAACTCTCAGGCTCCCCAGTGCTAGCCTGGAGTCCCATTCACTTCGTTGGGGCCCCAGAATCTGTATCCTGACCAGGTTCCCAGGTGATTCTGACGCAGAGCCAGGTGTGGGGACCCTTGCCCCACTTTGCCTCACCGGTTGGATGCTCGAGACCCTGCATCACCTGACTTTGCAACGCAATCAGCCGCTCCTCCTCCTCCCCGTGCTGTAACGGGAGTGCTCACCACTCCTGTTACACAGCTGCTGCTTCCCTACCCTTGGTGCCTTTTTGCTGTCAGTCCTTGGTGCCTAAGGTTCCCCTTCCATCTTTGCTGCTTGAAATCCCTCAAGGCCCAGCTCAATGCCTTGCCTATCCGTAATCCCTATGCCTAATCCCTCAATGCCTTGCCTAAGGCATTGTTCTTACTGCAACCTGGAAGTGATTGCCTTCCCCCCACCCCAGCTCTACTGACAACAGGGTTCACCTCCGTGTGCCCTTGAAAGGTAGTAACCTGGACTGAGGGCAGGACCATGTCTGTATCCTGTATCTTCACGGCTCCAAAGACCTGGCACTTAGGGGCTCATCAGATGTATGCCGGATGAGCAGGTGATGTCAAGGGCGCCTGGGGAGTTGTAACAAAAATGGCAATTATCCTGCATGACAGTAACCTCGAAAAAGTGGGGAGTTGTAGCTAAATATTTCTCAATTCCCTGTAGAACACTGCTATCTGAGATTTTTTCCCAAGCCTGTATATACTTGCAGTCATTATTACTGGCTCCTGCTCACCAGTGGATAAAACAATCCTCCGTGATCTGAAATCATTTCTTGAAACAAGCCTGTCCTCTCCACCCGCAGACACATCGTCTCGGAATTGGAGCACCTGATCTTTGTCAGCACGGACGTGGGCCGCTGCCGGGCCTGGCTGAGGCTGGCCCTCAATGACGGCCTGATGGAGTGCTACCTGAAGCTGCTCCTCCAGGAGCCCGCCCGCCTGTGCGAGTACTATCAGCCCGCAGCCCTGCTTCGAGACGCCGAGGAGGGCCAGTTCCTCCTCAGCTTCCTGCAGGGACTGACGTCCTTATCCTTCGAGCTCTCCTACAAGTCTGTCATCTTAAACGAGTGGATGCTTACCCCACTGGCTCTCTCTGGGCTTTGCCCGCTCTCTGAGCTCGACCCCCTCACCACCTCTGGGACACAACTACAGCGGAAAGAGTCTCTGGATTCAATTTCCCATTCCTCAGGCTCGGAGGACATCGAAGTCCAGCACTCAGGCCATAAGATCCGACGGAACCGGAAGCTCACGGCCTCCTCCCTCAGCCTGGACACCGCCAGTTCATCCCAGCTGTCTTGCAGCCTAAACTCTGATAGCTGCCCACTCCAAGTGAATGGCTCCAAGAGTCCAGATCGTTCCGAGGAGCCCATGTCCTACGACTCCGATCTGGGGACAGCAAATGCCGATGACTCAGACCCGTCTCTGCAAGAGTGAGTGTCCTCCCCCCACTCCTTCTCCTCCCCCTGCCTTCCTTCCTTCTCCTCTTCCTCTTTCTCTCCCTTCCTATGGCATGTGATTGCCTGTCACTGAGCATTGAGCTCTCTAAGGGCATAAAGGAAAAGAGGACCGTGGCTCTTCCTCAGGGACTGGAGTTGCCGGGACTTATAACTGGAGGCAACATGGGGCAGCGAGGAGAATGGATTCAGGGAGGGCTCAGAGCTGAATCAGGCTCCGGCTCTGCCCCTGGCTGATCTTCGACAAGTTACCTAATTTGTCTGAGGCTTCGTGTAAAATATTATTGCCTCTAGGGCGGAAACTAACGGTTCGGAGT